>NW_016908637.1:1049391-1107506 GCF_001483705.2 Eufriesea mexicana | reverse complement strand
CTTCCATTGAAAGTGAATTGGATGCGATGATGGAAGTATTGAAGGAAATTTCGAGGATGTGTGATCGGTTGAAATGGATTGGAATGCCGTGCGAATTAAACAATTGGAATGAGAAAATTTAAATGCGGTTAAATTGGCAAACGTGGGTAGCTTTAACACAAAGACAAAATTATTAAATAGGAAGTGTCATTATATTGAAGAAATTGTATCCAATTATGTAGAGAGGGTGACACATGTACACAAAGAATGTGTGGTTGCAGATTGCATTGTTAAATCGTTGACTGGACTAATTTCATTAAAACATATATAGAACTATATGTGTGTAAAAGCCTGTGAAACCTAGAGAGAGATTGTGGTATTGGTTACATGGATTTCTGAGTACATATGCTTCGGGATGGGTGGTGCTAGTATGCGTGGGATTCTAATGTGCAATGAATTCTGGTTACTTTTGTGGTGGTGATGCCATAGTATAATTGGTATAAGTGAGAGAAATGCTTCTGTGGAAGTACATATGTGTGCGACGAGTATGACTAATAATCGTGAGAAACATTTAATGCCCGTCGAACAGTCAACAGGAAAAGGCGTTGTGTGAAATGGTCGTGTATAGATTATATCGTAAAGTGCAGCGAGTCTATTTTACTAATTCAATCTTAATTTGTGTTCTGTTATTAAGCGTTTAAATGAATATTGTTACAATTTCATCCACCACCAACATATGTATTGCACGGATATGGCTGGAGGCATTTCCAACTGACAGTGCGGTTCCTAGTACGTCCATCAACAGGGCGCTGTAGCCCTTGGCTTAACCTGCTAAATGTTGATAAATATACTATAGCCATTATGGAATGAGAAAATACAGGTCCATTACTGCTTGAGGCACTGGTAGCTGAGAACACAGTACTAAGTACAGCCATCAGAATAGTACTGCAGCCGTCGGATTAATCTGACTAGTAACGATATAAATTCCGCGGTAGTTCTAGAATAATCAACGTATACATCAGTTATGGTTTAGATATATTTTAAATACCCAGCAGGGTAGTAGGTACATCCGCCAATAGAGCATTGTAGCCATTGTATTAACCAGTTCAGGGAAGTTTTATGTGTTATTGTAATTCTAGAGTGACATAGGGCTGACCCATTTCCTCCCGAGATGTTAACCATTGAGGAAACAGAAGAGAGAACAACCATCTTCACTGTACTTTAGATGTTGGACCAATTTGTTCACTGATAACTTAAATTTGACGGGAGTTGCAGATTAGTCAACGTATAGTATGGCTACGGCTAGAGATATTTACAATTGACAGTACGTTACATAGTGCACCCATCGGCAGAGCATTGTAGCCGTCGGATTAACGTGTACAGTGATGATCAGGATACGAAAGCATTTGTAGGATGTCAAAAGACAGATCAACTATTGGTCGAGATACTAACAATTGTCATAAGGGTACTTACTACAGCAATAATCACATTACCGTAGCCGTTGTATTAATCCGCTCAGTGATGATATAAGTTCCACAGTAATTCTGGAATAGTTGTGTATGCATCAGATACGGCTAGAGATATTGACAATTCTCAGTATGGTAGCTGGTACATCCTCCAAGAGAGCATTGTAGCCGTTGGATTTATCAGTTCAGTGATTGCTTAGTTACCAAATAATATCTAGGGTAATCAATGTATATTACGTTTGTGGCTAGAGATATTTACACTTGATCGTATGGCTCTTATTACTTACGGCGGCAGGCAATTGTTGCCGTTGAATTAAACTCTTCCATGATGATGTAGATTTTATATCAATTCTAGAGCAACGAAAGGCACATCCGTTAAAACTCGAGATATGGGCAATTTGTATAACAGTACCTAGTACAGCCATGATTGTAATAGTGCAGCCGTTGTATAAATCCGTCTACTGATGTTTTAAATTCCACAGTAGTTCTAGAATAATCTATGCATACATTTGTTATATCTGTTGATACTTACAATTCGGAGTGCGGTAATTGGCACTTCCACAAATAGAACATTTTGGACGTTGGATTGGTCTGCTCGGTGATGTATTATATACTATTGCAATTCTAGAGTGGCAAAGGTCTACCCAATTATGGCTCGAGATATTAACAATTGGCGAAACAGCACTCGGTACAGCCATCATGACAGTAGTTTAGCCGATGGAATAATATATCCAATGAAAAATTTAATTTAACAGCAATTCTAGAATAATCAATATGTAGTATGGGTATTGCTAGAGACATTTACAATTGACAGTACGGTAGCTGGTACATCCACCAACAGAGTGCTGCAGCCATTGGATTAAAATGCACAATGGTGACTTTGATTCTATAGCAACCGTAGAATTGCAAAACAGAGATCAGTTATAGATCGAGATATTAACAATTGAGAGAACAGTACTTAGTACAGCCATCACTACAGTACTTAATCCGTTGGAGTCATATATTCAATGAAAAATTAAATTTAGCAGCAACTCTAGAATATTCAATATATTGCACGGCTGTGGCTAGAGATATTTACAGATGACAGTACGGCACATAGTGCATTCAACAACAGAGATCTGTAACAGTTGCATTAGGCTGTACAGTGATGTTCTGGATTCTATAGCAGTTCTAGAATGACAAAAGGGAGATACGTTGTAGCTCGAGGCATTAGGAATTGAGAAAGCAGTACTGGGAGCAGCTATCATCAAATTAAAGCAGGCGTTTGATTGCTCTGTTCACTGATGATTCAAATTCCACAGTGTTTCCAGAATAATCTATGTATGTATCAGCATTCGCTTCTGGTATTTACAATTCCCGATACGGTAGTTGTTACATCCAACGATTAACTACAGCAGTCGTTGGACTTATCTGTTCCGTGAAGGTTTAAATCCAAATTCACGTTTAGCTTAGTCCATGTATAACACTATTCTGTCTAGAGATATTTACAATGGACGGTACGGTTTATATTACATTTACCGACTGTGAACGTTAACCGTTGGACTAACCTGTTCATTGATGACTTGTTATCTGCGGCAATTCAAGGATAAGAAAAGTCTGTTCCGTTACAGCTCGAGATATTAACAACTGACAACACAGTACCTAGTACAGCCATCATCACAGTACTGTAGCCGCTGTATTGATACGTACAGCGACTGCATGTATTCCACAGAGGCTCTAGAATAATCTATGCATTCATCAGCTATAGCTGAAGATATTTGCAATTCCCAGTATAGTAGTTGTTACATCCACCAACTCATCACTGTGACCGCTGGATTAGCGCGTTCATTGTCGACTTCGAGCCTTGTGCACCTCTAGAATAACAAAGGGCTGACCCATACCCATTCGAGATATTAGCAATTGACGAAAGAGTACTGACTACAGCCGTGATCGCGGTCCTTTTGCCGTTGGACTAATATGATCACTGATATTTTAAATTTAAGTGCAATTCTATAATTATCAACGTCTATTACGGTCTGTTACTGTATTAACGTAAATTACTGTAAGGTACTTGGAATGTCCATCGAGAGAGCACTGTAGCCGTTGGGTTAATCAGTTCAGTGATGACTAATGTTCCATAACAATTCTTGGGGTGTCAATGTATGGTACGGTTATGGCTAGTGGTATTTTCAAACGGCCGTATGGTGCATAGTACATTCGTCAACAGTGGACTGTAGGCGTTAGATTAACATGCTCAGTGATGGTTCAGGTTCTATAGCAATTCCAGATTGACGACTGACATATCAATTATAACTCGAGGTATAAGCGATTGACATAACTGTTCAGAGTGAAGCCGTCGTCACAGTAATGCAGCCGTTGGATTAATATTTTCCGTGATGATTTGAATCCCACTGCGATTATGGCGTAATCAATGTACGGACCATTTTTGTATACAGATGTTTACAATAGTCAGCACGGTACGCATTATATCTACCACTGTATCCGCTGGAATATCCTATCCACTGATCATTTATGCTCTATTGCTACTCTAGGATTATAAGTGGATAGATCGTGAATCGGTAGGGCCATTGACAAATGTCAACACTGTACAGGGCGTTGCCTCCTACACAAAACTATAGCCACTGTATTAATCGCCTCGTTTACCATTCATCTTCCTCAGCAATTGTAGAATGATCAATGGACAAAGCGGTTGCCGCTGAAGACGTTCAGCTATGTCAATGCCTTACTGAGTATCACAATCATTAGAGACCGCAGCCGTTTGAATAGTCTGGTCACTCACGACTTAAATTCTACAGGAAATCTAGAATAACAAAAGACAGGTCCGTTATCGCTCAGGATATTGATAATTGACGTCACAGTACTGATTACAGCCATCGTCATAGTATTGCGGCCGTTAGATTAATTTCGTAACTGATGATGCAGATTCCACAGGAATTCCAGAATTGTCAAGGAATGGATCAGATTTCTATAGTGTCCTTGACAAATGGCAATACATTACTGAGTGTAGCAGTTTACACAGTATTACGGACATTGTATTAATATCTTTGCTGGCGATCCAAGTTTTTCTGCAATTGCAGAATGATCAATGGGGAGAGCAGCTGTCGCTGGAGGCATTGACATATGTCCAAAGAGTACTCAGTAAAAATATCATTACACTCCTGTACACATTTTATTAATTTTTTCCCTGGCAACTTGTATTCCTCAGCAGCTCTAGAACAAAATGGCAAGACATAGTTACAATTGTCTGTACGATACTTTGTACAACCATCTACGGAGCACTCTAAACGTTGGATTAATCTATTCCCTGATGATTTAAACACTATACCTATTCCGGCATGCTCAGCGGATACATCAGATATCTTTAGTGCTATGACAAATTACAACACTTTTCCGTGTGTAGCAGTTTACGCAGTACTATAGCCGTTGCATTACTCTGTTCGCTCAGCACCTAAGTTTTTCAGCAATTGTAGAACGATCGAAGCAAGGAGCAGTTGTCGCTGGAGACTTTGGCATATGTTAATACAGTACTGAGTACATCCATCAACCGTGTACAGAAGCTGTTTGTTTGCTTTGGTAACTGATGATTAATATTATGTAGCTATTCTAGAATAACAAATAGCGGATCCATTATCGCTCTAAACGTTAACAATTGGAAACACAGTACTGAGTAGAGCATTCCACGCAGAACTGCAGCCATTTACTCAACCCGTTCTAAGCAGTTATAATTTACATAACTATTCTAGAACAATCGCTGGATAGATCAATTGTCGCTACGGACATTGACAACTGACAACACGTCACTGTGTGTAGCAGACTAAGAAGTACATCATTTGGATGAACCTGTTCGCTGGTCATCTGAGTTCTACAGCGAATGTAGGTCGACCAATTTTTCGACAATTATCGCTAGTGATATCGACATAGAGCAAGAGTGTACTGGGTGCAGACATTTACACAGTCCTGTAGCAATTGGATTAACCCATCAACTGAGCATCTAACCTCCATTGCACCTCAGGAGTGAACAATTGGTGCTTGAATCATTGCTTGAGGCTTTAACAATAGACAATACATTATTGAGCAAATTCATTATCTACGTGCTGTAGCCGTTGGATTAATTTGTTCACTGATGTGTTTAACTCCGCATCAATTCTAGAGTAATCGATGACTTGATGTATGATTGGTAGGGTTATTTACAATTGACAGGGCGCTACTGACTGCATCTACCAACAGAGAACTGTAGCCGTTGCATTATTCCATTCACTGATGTTCTTAATCCTGCAGCAACTTCAAAATGACAAGTGATAGGTCCATTGACGCTCGTGATGCTAACAATAGTCAAAACAGTACTGAGTACTGCGATCAACAAAATGCTTCAGCCGTTCGCATAATTTGCTTACTGGTGACATAAGTTCTACAGCAATTACAGATTCCTCAATGTATAAATCTGTTATAACTTTGAAATTAGCATTTGACAATACAGTACTGAGCATAACCATAGACGCGGTGCTATGGCCATTCTATCAGGCAATACTATGACGATGTAAGTTATTTTGCAGTCCATGTTTGATCATTCGGCATATCCATTACCCTAAGGATACAGAACATTGTATCTACAGCAATGACTATACCAATCCACAAAGTACTACATGCAATTGATTAATATATACGCTGACCATCAAAGATCCATAGCCATTGTAGATTGACCAATGTAGTAGCCAACTACCGCTATAGATATTGACAAACGACAATAGAGTACTGAGTGGAGCCATAATCACATAATCATAGTAGTTTGATGGGTGTATTCACTGACGATGCAAATTAAACGAAAATTCTACAATAATCAATGTATAGATCAATTATGCCATGAGATATTCACAATTCGAAGCGCGGTAGCTGTTGTATCCACCAATAGATTACGGCAGCATTTCGATTAATCCGTGCAGTGATGATATAAATTACGCAGTAGTTCTAAAAAAATCAATGTACACGACATTTATTTCCAAAGATATTTACTATTCCCAGTACAGTAACGGGCACATCCACCGATAGACCGCTGCAGCCGTTGCAATAGTCTGTTCAGTGGTCACTTAAATTGCACAGGATTTCTAGAATAATCAATGTATACATCAGTTGTGGCTGGAGGTATTAACTATGCCCAATAGGGTAGTTGGGATTTCCACCAGTCGATCAATGTAGCCAATGGATTAAGCTATTCAGTGATAATTTAAATTATATTGCAATTCTAAAATGACAAAGGACTGGTGTATTACCGCTCGGGACACTATCATTTGACAAAACAGTAACGAGTAGAGCAACCGCCACAGTACTTTGGCTGTTGGACTAATTTGTTCACTTATAATCTATGTTTAACACCTACAATGGGATAATAAATGAATAGCACTATTATGGCTGCAGATATTTGCAATTGGCAGCACGGTACTTATTCCATCCATCAGCGGAGCGCTGTAGCCGTTGACTATCCCTGTTCAATGATCATGTAGATTGTATAGCAATTATAGAATGACAAAGGAGAGATCTGTTATAGCTCTAGACATTAACAATTGACAAAACAGTACTGGGTACAGGCATCATCACAGTACTGCCGCCGCTGTACTAATCAGTGCTCTGACGATTTAAATTCCGCAGCGGTTCTAGAAGAATTAATGTATACATCGGCTCTGGGTAGAGGCATGTACAATTCCCGGTACGGCAGCTGGTACATCCTTCAATGCAGTATTGCGCCCGATGCATGCACCTGCTCAGTGATGACTTAAGTCATATTGTAATTCTAGAATGACGAAGGATGGACGCATTATTGCCCGAGATATTACCAATTGACGAAACGGCACTGAGTACTGCCAACATCAACGTACTCTATACGTTGAGCCAACCTGTCCACTTATAAAATATGTTTAACGGCAAATCTTGAGTAATCAATACATAGTACGTTCATGGCTACAGATATTTGCAATTGATAGTACAGTATTTATTACTTCCATCAACGGTGCACCGTTTCCGTTGAATTAACTTCTTCAATGATGATGTAGGTACTATAGCAGTTCTAGAATGACAAGAGACATATTACTTGCGAATCGAGGAATTAAGAATTGACATAAGGGTACTAAGTGCAGCCATCAGCACAGTGCTGCAGCCGTGGGATTAATCTGTCCACCGGTGACTTAAATTCAACAGCAGTTGTAGAATTATCGACGGATAGAGCAATTTTCGCCGGAGAAATTGACATATGTCAATACAGCACAAAGAACGGCCATAACTACTGTACTGTATCCGTTGCATTTATCTTTTCACTGATGATTTAAACTCCGCTGCGGCTCTAGAAGGATCAGGGCATAAATCCGCTATACCTATATGTACATAATTGGCTGAACGGTGCTCAGTGCATCAACTAACTTGGCACCACAGTCATTGGATTAATCTCTTAAGTCATGAACTAATCTTCATAACGGATATAGAATAATCAGCGGATGGATCAATTGTCGCTGGAGACATTGACATATGTCAAAAGGGTACTGAGTACAGCGACAATTACATTAGTGTGGCCACTTCATTAGTTTGTTCACTGATGATTTATATTCCACAGCAGTTCTTGAGAAGTCAATGAATGGACCAGTTACGTATGGAGGTACTTACCGCTTCCAGTAGTTTGTATAACCACAAGCAGAGCGCTGTGGCAATTGTTTAATCTGTTCAATCTTGTAAATTCTGTAGCTATTCCAAGAGGACAAAAGGCAGACAAATTGTGCCTCGTGAAATTAGCAATTGGCGAGGGAGTACTGAGTGCAGCCATCATAACAGTTCCGTAGCCGATGTACTGCTTTGTTCATAGATGATGAAATTTCCAAAGCGATTCTAGTATAGTCAATGTCTAGAACATCTGTGTCTTTGATATTTAAAATTGAGAGTACGGTATACAGTACACGCACTAACAGAGCACTGTTGCGGTTGGCATAATCAGTTCACTGATGATATATATTCTATAGCAATTCTAGAATGAAAAAAGGAGGATCCACTATTCCTCTAAATATAAACTATTTGCAACACAATACTGAGTTCAACCGTCATCATGTTACTGTAGCTGTTGGACTACTCTGTTCACTGACGATGTGAATTCCGAAGTAATTCTGGAATAACCGGTCCACAGTGCGTGTATGTCCATAGATATTAACAATTGTTTGCACTGAACTTGGTACGTATACAACAAGGGTTTACTGCCGTTTTATTAATCCGTACACTGATAATATATATTCCACATGAGTTAGGGTATGAAAGTAGAAAGATCCATTGTCCATCGAGATATAAGCAATTGACAACACAGTACAGATTACAGCCATCATGACAGTACTCTATACGTTGGATTATATTTATGGTGATGATATAAATTCCTCTGCCATTCTCGAACTGTCAATGTGCTATACGCTGATGGCTAGAGATATTTATTGACATAACGGTACTCAGTACTTCCACCAACAGGTTGCGGCAGCCGTTGGATTAACCTGCTCAATTGTGAGTTAGTTTTTATAGCAATTCTACAATGACTAATTACAGATCCATTGTATCTCCAGGCATCAACAATTGACACAGCAGGGCTACGTACAGCGACCATCACTGTAAGGTAGGCGTTGGAATAATTAATTAACTGTGATGTATGTGATGGATGTGGTTAGAGTTACAGATAATTAAGCCTGCGGCACATAGCACACACACCAGCAGAGCATTGTATGCGTTGGATTAATCTGTTGACCGATGACTTATATCCTAGAGACATTCTAGAATGAAAAAAAACATACATATTATCCATCGAGATATAGACAATTGACAGTACAGTACAGCGTGTAGCCATTATCAAAGTACTATATTCGTTGGACGATTCTGTTGGTTGGCGAAATAAGTTCCACTGCCATTCTACAATAATCAATGTGTTGTGAAATTATGTCTAGAGGAATTAGTAATTGACATAACGGTACTCTGTACCTTCACCAGGAGATCGCCGCAGCTGTTGGATTAACATGTTAAATGATGAATTAGGCTTTATATCAATTCTAAGGTGACTAGTTACAGATCCATTGAATCTACAGGTATTAAAAATTGCCATAGCTGGACTGAGTAGAGCCACGGATACTGTAACGTAGGCGTTGGAATAATTTGTTAACTGCTGATGTATACTATACATCATTTCGGGAATAGTGATTGCATAAGTCGGATATGGTTAGAGTTACTTGTAATAGAGATTACGGTACACACCACATACACCAACATAGCACTGTCTGTGTAGGATTTACCCGTTGACCGATGATTGATGTCCTACAGAAGTTCTAGAGTGAAAAAAGGCAGATCCGTTATACATCGAGATATTAACAATTGACAATGAAGTACTGAGTACAGGTATCATCACAATACTGTATTCGTTTGATGATTTTGTTGGTTGACGATATAAATTCCACAGCGATTCTGGAATGATCTATGTGTTACACGCTTACACATAAATGTATTTGCAATTGGCATAACGGTACTAAGTACCTCCACCAGCTGATCGCTGCAGTCGCTACATTAACCAGTTCAGTGATGATATACATTATGTAGAAATTCTAGAATGACAGATCATTTTTCTACTACACCGTCAGGTACCCACAATTAGCACAGCAGGACTGAGTACAGCCTTTGTCAGAGCAAAGTACGGGTTTTAATAATGTGCTCACTGATGATGTAATTTCAACAGCAATTCTTGAATATTCAGTGCAAATTACTGATGCGAATGGAGGTATTTACAATTGACAGTACTGAACACAATACATCCAGAAGCAGAGCACTCTAGCCATTTGATTAATCCGTTCAATGGTGATTTATAAACAACGTAGGATCTAGAATGACAACGGATATGTCCATTATCCATGGAAATATAGACAATTGTCAACACAGTACTGAGTTCAGCCATCATCACGTTACTGTAGCCGTTGGAGCAATCTGTTCATTCATGACTTAAATTCCACAGCAATCCTAGAATAATCAATGAATGGCACGGGTGCGTCTAAAGGCATTTACAATTGACAGTACGTTTCTTAGGACTTCCTTCTACAGAGCGCTGTAGCCGTTCGATTGATCTGTTCAATGATGATTTATATTCTGTATGAACTCCAGAATGACAAAGGACGGCACCAAGATCGATCGAGAAAATAACAACTGGCAGCACAGTGCTTATTGCAGCAACTATCTTAGTACCGCATTCGTATGATTATTTTGTCCACTGACGACATAAATTCAACAATATTTCTGGAAAAATCAATGTATACATCAGTGATGGCTAGAGATATTTACAATTTCCAGTACGGCAGTTATTTGGTCCAGCAACAGAACACTGTATCTGTTGAATTAGCACCTTCACTTTTGGCGTGGGATCTATGGGAATTTTAGAATGACAAAAACGCAGCTGTTATATTTCGAGACATTAACAACTCAGGAAGGAGTACTGAGGACTGTCATCACCACAGTGCTTTAACCGTTGCGTTAATTTCTTCACTGGTAACTTATATTTCGCAGCAATACTGAAATAAGCACTATATGGTAAGGCTATGGCTAGAGACATTTACAATTGGGAGCAAGGTGCATAGCATTGCAGCCGCTGGATCTACCTTTTCAGTGACTACTTGTATTCCATAGCATTTCTAGAATGAGAAAAGTGCGAAACGTTAACAATTGGCACAACTGCTCTGCGTACAGTCACCATAACAGTGCGGCTGCCGTTGCATTAATCTGTTCAGTGATGATTTAAGTTTCACAGCAGACCTATAATAAGCTGTGCATACGTCAGTTGTTGATGGAGATGTTTACAATTCCCATTACTGTATCAGGTACGTCTACCAGCAGAGCAATGTACCCTTTGGATTTATCTGTTGAGTGAGGATATAAATTAAACGGCATGTCTAGCATAATCTATGTATACATCAGATATGGATAGGGATATTTACAATTCTCAGTTCGGTATTCGGTACATGCCCAGTAGAGCACCCTTACGATTGGATTAATCTGTTCTGTGACGGTATATATCCTCTTACAATTCTGGAGTGACAAAGGCCCCACTAGTCATCGCTCATGGCATTAACAAATGATGAAACAGTACGTAGTACAGCCAATGCCACAGTACGGTATCCCTTTGTTTAATTTGTTCAGTGGTGACTTGAATTCCAAAGCAAGTCTAGAATGCCAATGTATGCTGCGTTTATGGCTGCAGAAATTTACAATTGGCAGTACGGTACATAGTACATCCAATAACAGGGCACTGTAGCCGTTGAATTTACCTACTCAATGATGATATAGGTTCTATAGCCATTCTAGAATGACAAAAGGCAGAAACGTTGCAGCTCGAGATATTTACAATTGACATAACCGTACTGAGTACAGCCATCAGCTGAATGCTGCAGCCGTTGGATTAGTCTGCCCCACATGATGTACATTCCACAGAAATTTTGGAGTAATGCATTTACGGTACAGGTATGGCAAGAGAAATTTACAATTTATAGTACGGTACTTAGCACATTCACCAAAGGAGCACTGCAGTCGTTGTATTAATATGATTACAGTTGACATTAATACTATAGCAATTCTATGATGACAAATAGTATATCCGTTGTTGGTCGAGATACTTACAAATGACCAAGCATTACTGCATACGTTCATCATAACTGTACTGAATGCGATGCACTTATTTGTACACTGGTGGCTTATGCTCGATGGCATTTCTACAACGGTCAATCCTAATTTGTAATGCCGGTAGCGGTTTTGACAAGTGAGAACACAGTGCTGAGTGTAGCCGTTGACCATGCCGTCAATAGCCATTGAAACGATATGTACTCTGATCGTATGAGTTGTTCAGATATTGCTGAAGGTACAATGGATAGTGTAACTGTCGCTAGAGAAATTCGCAAGTGTCCAAATATATTCCAGCGCTGCCATCATCACGCTACTGTAGCCGATGCATTTACCTGTTCACTGATGATGTTAGTTCCACAGTAATTCTACAATAATCAATGGATGGACCTGTTATGGCTACAGATATTTATAGTTATCAGTACGGTACATTCTACATCCACCAAGAGAGCACCCTAGGGTGGGACTAATCTGTTCATTGCGGAGTTATACTGTGTAGCAGTGCCAGCATGATATTCGGACAGATCGGGTATATTTAGCGTTATTAACAAATAACAAACCATTCCTGTGTGTAACAGTATGCGGAAACCACTATCCGTTGAAATAATCTGTTCGCTGAAAATCCAAGTTGTTCACCAATTGTAAAAGGACCAATGGATATAGCAATTGCCGCTGGAGACATTCACATACGTCAAAACAGAACGGAGTGCAGCCTTCATTACAGGAATGTAGCCATCTTATTAATTTGTTCACTGTTGATTTGAATTCCGCAGCAGCTCTAGAATATACAATGTGTGTGTGTGTGTGTGTGCGCGCGCGCGCGTGTGCGTGTGCGTGTGCGTGTGCGTGTGCGTGGGCGTGGGCGTGTGTGTGTGTGTGTGTTTGTGTGTGTGTGTGTTTGTGTGTGTGTGTGTTTGTGTGTGTGTGTATTCTAAAAGGAGCAACGAATAGACTAACAATCGCTGGAGACGTTGACATATGTCAAAAGGGTACTGAGCGCACCCATTATCACAGTACTGTAGCCGTTGGCACAACTGAACACACATGGCCTAAATTACGAGACAATTCTATAAAAATGAAAGTATAGATCTGTTATGGCTACAGACATTTACAATTGACAGCACGCTACACCGTTCATCCATTAAGAAAGCACTGTCGCCGTTGGATTAATCTGTTCGCTGATGAATTTTACCCTATAGCAATTCTGGAATGACAAAGCCCAGATCCATTATCACTTGCGACATTAACAATTTATATAGCTGGATTGAGTACAGCCATCATCACACCGCTGCAGCCCTTGCGTTAATTTGTTCACCGACGATTTAAATTCCACAGCGATACTAGAATAACCAACGTATAGCACGGTTATGGCTAGATAAGTTTAAAATTCACTGCACAGCACTCAGTTCATCCACCAACAGAGTACTGTTGACGATGCATTGGTCTGTTCACTGGTGATATGAAATCTACACAAATTGTAGTATGACAAAGATGCAGGCTTTATCCCTCGAGATACAGGCAGTAGATAATACACTTAAGAGTATAGGAATCTTCGAAATATAATAGCCATTGCAGTAATCGGCATATTAACAGCCTAAGTTCTTCAGGAATTCTAAAATTGTCGATTGATACATCATTTACGACGGCAGATATTTACATAGGGTAGTACGGTACACGGTGCATTAGCCGATAGAACACCGTTGCTGTTCGTTTAATACGTTCACTGGTGTTTTAAATTTGACAGCAATTCTAGAATCACAAAAGGCAGTTTCATCATCGCCCGAGACATAAGCAATTGACAACACAGTACTGAGTACAGCCATCATAATCGCACTGTAGCCGTTGGATTAATTTGTTCACTGATGCCTTGAATTCCAACAGCAAGTCAATAATAATCAATGTACAGATGAGTCATGGTTAGAGATATTTACATCCGGCAGTACGGTACTTACAATGTCTACCAACAGAGCACTGTAGTCGCTCGATTAACATTCTCACTGATGATCTATACCCCATGTCAATTCCAGAGCTATCAACAGATAGGTCATGTGTCGGCAGTGGTATTGACAAACGAAAATTCAGTTCTGTGTGTAGCCATCTACACAACATTGTAGCCATGTGTTTAATCTGCTCGCTGATCGTCTAGGTTTCTCAGCAATGGTGGAATTGTCATTGGATGGAGCAATTGTCGCTGGAGATATTGACATTTGTCGAGTCAGAAATGTGTTCGGGCACAATTACGCTACCCTAGTCGTTGTATGAATTTGTTCACTCGATACTTAAATATCACAGCATTTCTAGACTAACTAGTTTGGAGATCAGTTATGCTTAAGAATATTTATAATTGACACTACGTTAATAAATACTTACAACAACAGGGAGCAATTGCCGGTGGATTGTTTTCTTCACTGATGAATTGTCTCTGTAGAAATTGTACATTGATTAACGGACAGTTCATGTATCGGCGGTGGCATTGACAAATGGCAATGCAGTATTGAGTGTAGCCATCTAAAAAATATTACAGCCATTGAATTAATGTATTCCATTATCAACTGCGTTTTCAGCACTTGCAGATTGATCAATGGATAGAGCAGTCATCGCTGGAGGCTTTGACACATGGCGATACATTAATGAGCGTAGCCTTCAACTGAGCACTGTTGCCGTTTGAATCATCAGGTCACTATTGATTTAAATTTTGTAGCAATTCTGATATAGCGAATGGGATTTCCATTATCGCTCGTGAAATTTAGAATTGACAACTCAGTACTGAGTGCAGATATCATCGCAGCATTGTAGCCGTTGTATTAATATGTTCACTGATGATATAAATTCTCTAGCCATTCCAGAATGACAATGAGCAGAAACATTATCGCTGGCGAAATTAGCACTTGACAACACTGTACTGAGTACAGCAATCATAAAAGTACCAAAAACGTTGGCTTAATTCGTCGACTGATTATTCAAATTCCACAGCATTTCTGGAAATGACAATGCATAGCACGGTTCTGGATAGAGATATTTTCAATTTGCAGTGCAATACAAGTTTAATAAACATAGAGAGCACTTTACCCATTCGATTAATCTATTCACTAATGCAATAAACTCTACGGCAATACTAAAATTAACAACGGATGTATTAGGTTTCGTTAATGGCCTTGACAAATGACTATATGTTATTGAGTTTAGCCAGCTACACAGTTTCATATGCTTTGCATTAATATGTTCCCTAACCCTTTAAGTTTCTCAGCAATTGTAGGAAGAGCAATGGAGGGAGCAACAGTCTCTTTAGGTATTTTTTCATGTCAAGACGATACTGACTACACCCATCAACAAATCTATGTAATAGATTGATTAATCTGTCTACTGAGGATATAAATTCTGCAGCAATTATGGAATAATAAATGCACAGGTCTGTAATAGCTAAACATAAATACAATTGGCAGTACGATACTCGATACATTCACCTACAGAGCACTGTAGTCGTTAGATTAGTCTCTCCACTGGTGATTTAATCTCTATAGCAAATTTAGAATGATAAATGTATAGATAAGTTGTGTCTAGATGTATTTATAATTGACAGTGCGCTACTTGCTACATCCAACAGCGAAGCAATGTTGAAGTTGGATTCATCTGTTCCCTGATCACTTAAACGCTACAGCGATTTTAGAACGATCAACGGATAGGTTACATATCCTTAGTGACAGTGACAAACAACAATAAAGTACTGAGTGTAGCCATTCACGCTGTGACAGAGCCACTGCATAAATATGTTCGCTGATAACCTAAGTTGTTCAGAAATTTCAGAATGGTCAACGGATAGATCAGTTGATGCTGGAGACACTAACGTATGTCAAATGAGAATCGTTTCATCAATACAGGCCTGCAGCCCCTTGATTTATTTTTTCACTCAGAGCTTAAATTCCACGGCAGCTCTAGAATAATCAACGTATAGATCAGTTATGTCTTGAGATATTTACAGTTTTCATACCGCACTTGGTACATCCACGAACAGAGCGCTGTAGCCGTTGGTTTATTCTGTACGGTAATGAAAACCCCATAGCAATTCTGGAATGCAAGATGCAGTCGCATTGTGGCTCGAGAAATTAGCAATTGCCGAAAGAGTACTACGTAAGCCATCATTACAGTACTGAAGCCGTTATGCTGTTTATTCCACTGATCATTTATTTTCCGCAGCAGCTCTACAATAAGCTACATATGTATCGATCGTCGCTCTCGAAGTAAGCAATTGAAGAATCAGTACTGTGTACAGCCATCACCACATTGTTGTAGCAGTTGGAATTATCTGTTCTCTTGTGATGTAAATTCCACAGCAATTACAGCATAATAAATTTGTAGAACATTAACGGCCAGCGATAATTACAGTTGTCGGCACGGTACTTTATACATCCAACAACAAGGGACTGTTGCCGTTGTATAAATTTGTTCACTGGCGGCTAGTGTTCCACAGCAATTCAAGAATAATCAACGCATAGATCAATTATGTCTAGAGATATTTACAATTGGTTGTACGGATCTTGGTACATCCACCAACAGACCACTGCAGCCGCTGGAATAAAAAATCCGATGGTATCCTGAACTTCATAGTAACTATAGAATGACCATTCTATACATTGACCAATGTATACGGCATGTAT
The DNA here is from genome assembly GCF_001483705.2 of Eufriesea mexicana. NCBI lineage: Eukaryota > Metazoa > Arthropoda > Insecta > Hymenoptera > Apidae > Eufriesea > Eufriesea mexicana. The sequence continues at coordinate 1,090,747 of NW_016908637.1, read as the reverse complement.
CGGCAGTGGTATTGACAAATGACAATACAATACTGTGTGAAGCCAACTACACAGTTCAATAGCCTTTGAACTATGTTTTGTGATGATTATCTAAGTTCCTCAGGTATTAAAGAATTATTAGCGGTACATCAATCTTCGCTGGAGACATTAGCGTATGTCAATACATTACTGTGTTTAGCGATTAACACAGCACTGTAGCCGGTTGATTAATCTGCTCACAAATGATAAAAATTCTCTAGTAATTCTAGAGTGACAGGAACCAGATTCATTATCGCTCGAGAAATAAATAACTTCCATGGCAGTGCCGAGCTCAGCCGTCTTCGAACTACTGTATTCGTCAGGGTAATTTGTACGCAGGAGACGTATATTCCTCAGCAACTCTAGTAAAATCAATATATAGACCAGTTACGACTTACTACAGCCATTGTCTCAACATATACTCTGACGATCTATGTTATATTGCAAAGCAAGTAAGACCAATGAGCTTATAAATTATAGCGAAGGACATAGACATTTGTAAACACTGAACTCAGTATGACAATCTACACCAATCAATAATCATTGGTTTAATATGTTCGCTGATTATCTATGTTCCTCAGCAACTGTAGAACGATCGGTGGATACAGTAACTGTCGCTGGAGTCACTGACACGTTTGAAGTGTGTACTGAGTACAGCCGTCATCACAGCAGTGTATCTGTTGGATTAATTTGTTCAGTGACGATTCATGGTCCATAACCGTTCCAGAACGACAAAAGGAGGATCCATTACCCCATGAAACATTAACAACTCGAAACATAGAACTAAGAACAGCCATCTTAATAGCACAATAGCAGTTTGAATAATTTCATCACTAGCAATTTAAATTCCGCAGCAATTGCAGAATGTTCAATTGATAGAACAACTGTCGCCGAGGGCATTGACATATGACCATACGGTACTGAGTATATCTACCACCAGCGCAATGTATGCGCCTGAATAACCTATCCACTGATGATTTAAATCTAGTAGCAATTCTGGTATGACAAAGGCAGATCCATTATCTCTCGAGATACTTACAATTGAGAACACAGTACAGTGCACAGCCATATTCGCATGGCTGTAGCCGTTGGACTACTTCGTTCACTGACGAAAATTCCAAAACAATTCTGGGATAATCATTGTATAGTACGGAAGTGGGAACAGATATCTGCAACTCACACTATTTTACCCAGTACATCCACCAGCACAGCACGGTTGCATTACGATTACTCTCTTGTACGGTGATTTAGATTCTGTAGCAATACTGGAATGACAAATTATAGATCCATTGCATCTCGTTATCACAGTATCGAAGGCATTTGACTTGTCTGGCCACTGATGATATATATTCTATATCAATTCTTGTACAATCAATGTTTATCACGGTTGTGGCTAGGGATACTTGCACCAGACAGAACGGTACTCAGCACAGGCACCAAGAATCACTGTATCCGATTGACTAATTTGTCCAATGAACGTATGTATAACATAGCTATTCTAGAATGAAAAAAGGCATATCCATTATTCCACGATATAACGACTAGTGACAACGCAGTCGCCTGCACAGCAATCGTTACAGTACTGTAGCCATTGAATTGAACTGTTCACTGATGATTTAAATTCCACTGTATCCCTAGAGTAATCAACGTACAAATCAATTATTACTAGGAATATTTACAATTCCTAGTACGGTAGTTGGTACATCCGCCAATAGAGCACTGTAACATTTGAATCAGTGTGTACAGGGAAGATTCAAATTCTATTGCAATTCTAGGAGGACTAAACGCATATCAGTTACAGCTGAAGATATTAACAGTAGTCGTAACAGCACTGCGTACAGCCATCAGCACAGTACAGCAGCCGTTGGATTAATCCGTCAGTGATGATGTATATTAAACAATAATTCTGAAATAATCAATGTATAGATCAGTCGTGGCCATAGATATTTACAACTCACAGTGCGGTACTTGGTACATCCACCAACAGAGCACAATAGCTATTTGATTAATCTGTTCAGTGATGATCTATGTTCCGCAGGAGTTCCAGTGAAGCCAATGTTCTCATCAGTTATGTCTAGAGATGTTAGCAATTCACTGTATGATAGTTGGTACATCCATCAGCAGTGCACTGTAGCCGCTGGATTAATCTGCCCAGCGATGATTTAGATTCTATTGCAATTGTAGAAGGACAAAGAGCTGGCGCACTATCGCTGGAGACATTAACAGTTTGCGAAACAGTACTGAGAAAAGCCATCATCACAGTATTTACTAGGTGGACATAGTTGATCACTGATAATATAAACTTATCAGCAATTCTAGAGAAACCAGTGTGTACAATAGCTCTCGGTAGATATGTATACAATTACCAGTACGGCACTTAGTACGTCCATCAATAGAACACAGTAGCTGTTGGATTAATGCGTTAACTGATGATTTAAATTCCAAAGCAAGTCTAGGGTAGCCAATGTAATTTACGATTATGGCTAGAGGTATTTACAATCGACTGCACGGTTCTTAGTACATCCTCCAGTAGATCATTGCAGCAGTTGGTTTCATCTGATGAGTGATTATATGGGTACTATCCCAATTCGATAATGACAAACGTCTGTCCCATTGTCGCTATAGATATTGACTGGTAACGATACAATACTGAGTACAGCCATCACTACCGTATTCTAGCCGCTTGTTTAATTTCTACTCTGATGATGTAAGCTACAAAGCCAGTCTAGAGCAATCTATGTATTATACGTTTGTGGCTAGACGTATTTACAATTGACCCTACTGTTCTTAGTACATACATCAACATAGCTCTGTAGCGGTTGGATTAATTTGTTCAGTGATGAATCATATTGTATAGCAATTCTAGAATTGCAGAAGACAGATCCATTAAAGCTTGAGACACTGACAACTGAAGACACAGTATTAAGTAGAGCCATCTTCACCGTACTGTAGCCGTTAGCTCAATTTCTTCACTGACGACTCAAAATCATCAGTAGTACAAGAACAATCAATGCATACATCAGTTGTAGCTAGAGAGATTTACAATTCCCAGTGGCGACAGTTGGTGCCTCCACCATTGCACAATGTAGCCGTTGCATTAATACGTTCGGTGGCGATTTATATCCAATTTGAATTCTAGAAAGAAAAGGAACTGGTCAACTACGGCTCGACACGCTAACAGTTGGGCGAAACAGTACACAGGTCAGCCGTCATCACAGTGCTTTAGACTTTTGACTAATCTTTCACTTATAATACAAGATCAAATGCTATCCTAGAATTATAAATACATAGTGCGGTTATGGCTACAGACATTTACAGTTTACAGTATGGTACTTATTCCACCAATCATCGGAGCACTGCAGCCGTTGGCTTAATCTGTTAAGTGATGTTTTAAATTCCGCAGTGTTTCTAGAATAATCAACGTATACAACAGTTATGCCATGTGTACGGTGGACCGTACTTCCAACTATAGAGCACTGTAGCCTTTGGATTAATTTGTTTAATGATGATGTGGATTCTGTGGCAATACCAGAATGACACAGGACAGACCCTTCACAGTTCGAGACATTAACAACTGATGACAAAGTACAAAGGACAGCGATCATCAGAGTAATGCAGACGTCGGACTAATCTGTTCACTGATGACTTAGTTCCTGTAGCAACTATAGAATGATATACGACTGATACATTACAGCTCGTGATAGTAGCTGGGACAAAAGGATACTGAGAACAGCCATCATAAAGGTACCGTAGCCGTTGTACTAATTTGTACACAGACGATTGAATATCGATAGCATCTCTCGAATAATCAATGTATGGACCTATTATAAATGGAGATATTCAAAATGGACCGTAATGTACTTAAAACGTCCGCTATCGGAGCACTGTAGACGATGGATTATTCTGTTCAGTGATGACTTAACTACGTTGCAATTCTAGAACAATCGTCCGATGGATCATATAACGGTAGTAACATTGACAAGTGGCAATACAGTACTGAGCGTTGCCATTTTCACAATGCAATAGGTATTGAGTTATTCTGTTCACTGATCATCTAAGTTGTTCAGCATTTGCAGTACGATCAATGAACAGAGCAGCTGTCGCTGGTGATATTGACATAATCAAGACAGTACTGAGAACAACCGTCATTACACATGAATAGCTGTTGTCTTAATCTGTCCACTGGTGGGTTAACTTTCACACCAATTAGAGCATAATCATTGTTTTGGTTAAGTTACAGCAGGTCATATTTATTTAGTCATAAGAGGCATTAACAATTCCCAGCACGATAGATGGAGCGTCCACAAATACAGCACCTCATCCGTTAGATTAATCGTTTCCATGATGACTTATATTCCACAGTGGTTCTAGAATAATTAATGAATGCATCATCAATGGCTAGAGATACTTACAATTCCCAGTACTCTAGTCCGTACAGCCCCCAATAGAGAACTCAAGCCGTTGTATTAATCTGTTCAATGATGACATATAATTCAGAGTATTTTCAGAATTGTCAATGTATACGTCAGTTATGGCTAGAGGTACTAAGAATTCACAGTATATCAGGTGGTACATCCACCAACAGATTGGTGCAGCAGTGGGATTAACCTGTTCAATGATGACTTAGATTCTATAGCAATCCTACAATTACAGAAGGCAGGCCCGTGTTACCTTGTGGAATTAGCAAGCGCTGAAACAGTAATGAGTTCAGCCATCATCACAGCACTTTAGCAGTTGGACTAATTTGTGCACTGATAATTTGAACTTAACTGCAATTCTAGAATAATAAATGTATAGTACGGTTATGGATAGAGATATTTAAAGTTGCCAGTACGGTACATAGTGCATCTATCAAGAGAGCACTGTAGCCGATGGATTATACTGTACAATGATGATTCATTCACTATAGCAATTCTAGAATGACAAAAGATGGATTCGCTACACCTCGAAATATTGACAATGCTCGAAGCATTACTGAGTACAGCCATTACCACGGTAGTGCAGCCGCTGGATTAATCTGTACTCTGATGATATATATTCCAAGGTAGTTATAGAATAATCAGTGTATACGTCAGTTATGAACGGGGGTATTTACAATTCCCAGTACAGTAGTAGCTTCATCCACCAAGAGAGCAGTGTAGCCAATGGTTTATTCTACCCATTGATGGTAGATACGCTATTGACATTCAAGGATGACAAGGGACTGAGCCGTTACCGCTCGTGGTATTAACAATTGACGGCACAGTTCTTAGTACAGCCATTATCACTGTTGGACTCATTTGACCTCTGACAGTTTAAATTTAGCAGCTATTCTAGTATAGTCGATGTATATTACGGTTATGGCTAGATATATCTACACATGACACTAAGGTAATTGTTACCTCCATCAACAAAGCACTGTAGCCGTTGCATTAACCTCTTCTCTCATGATACGTGTTTTATAGCAATTCCAAGCTGACGAAAGCCTGATCTATTACCGCTTGATAAAATAAAAACTAACAACACCGTGCTCAGTACAGTCATCATGAATGTACCCAGGCGATTGTATTAATCTGCACAGTTATGATTTAATTTCGACAGTATTTCTCGAATAATCGATGTATACATCAGTCACAGGTTGAGATACTTACACTTCCCAGTACAGTAGTTGGTATGTCCAAAAATAGAGCACTATTGCAGTTGTATTATTCTGTTCCGCGTTGATTTGAGATCCACAGTAGTTCCAGAATAATCAATGAATGCATATGCTATGTCTAGAATTATTTACAATTCCCAGCATGGTAGCATTTACATCCGCCCATAAATTACAGTAGTCGTTGGGTTAATCCGTTCAGTGGTGATTTATATCCTTATTGGAGTTCTGGAATGGCAAGGGACTCAAACATGGTCGCTCGGGATATTAACAATTGGCGAAACATCATTTGGTACAGCCATCATCGCTGCACCTTAGCCGTAGGGCGAACTTGTCCACTGAGAATTAGAATTTGACAGCAGTTCTAGAATAATCAATGTATAGAACGGCCATGGCTACAGATACTCACAATTGACAGAACAGTACTTAGTACATCTGTCCGACGAGCACTGCAGTAGTTGAATTAAACTCTGCATGATTATGTACATTCTATAGGAACTCTGGTATGGTAAAGGACAAAACCATTACAGCTCGAGATTCTAGCTATTGACATAACAGTACAGAGTGCAGCAACCGCCACAGTTGTACAGCAGTAGGAATATTCTGCTGACTGATGGCATAAATTCCACAGTAGTTCTAGAACAATCAATGAGTACATGTGCTATGGACAAAGAAATTTACAGTGAACAGTACGGTAGTTGGTACATCCACCGGTAGAGCACAGTAGAAGCTGGACTAATCTGATCGCTGGCGACTGAAGTTCATTGTAATTCTAGGTTGACAAGGAACTGACCAGTTATCGCTCCAGACATTAACAATTGACGAAACAGTATTGCATACAGCCATCATCGCTCTATTGAGGCCGATGGAATAATATGTTCACTGTTCATGTAAATGCAAAAGCAAGTCTAGAATAGTCAATATATAGTACGACTATGGACAGTGACATTTATAATTTTAAATACATCTCTTAGTACATATATCTACAGGGCTCTGTCGAACTGGATCGATCTGTTCAATGATGATACATATATCACAATAGTTCTAGGATAACAAATGAATGCATGTGTAACGACTAGTGATATTTACAATTGACATTACGGATCTTAGTTCACGCATCAACAGAGCACTCTAGCCGTTGTATTCATCTGTTCACTGATGATTCAACGTCCATAGCATTTCTAGAAGCATGAACGGAAAGATCAGATATATCTAGTGGTATTGACATATGACAATACAGTCCTGAGTGTAGCCCTCCACACCATATTTTGAGCAATCGAATTAACATGTTCGCTGACCACCTAATTTGTTCAGGAATTTAGAGTGATCAACGGAGACAGTAATTGTCGCTGAAGGGATTGACATTTGCCAAAATGGTACCGGTTACAGCCATCATAATTTTGCGGTAGCCATCTGATTCATCTGTTCACTGCTGACATGAATTCAGCAGCAGCTGCAGAAGGAACAATATATATGTCAGATATGGCTGGAGATATTTACTACCGGCAGTGTGGTGCTTGTTACGTCGACCAACACAGCACTGTTGCCGTTGAAAGTATCTGTTCACTGATGATTTAAGCGGTATAGCAAATCTAAAATGATCAATGGATGGATCATATATTGGTTGTGACATTGACATTTGACAGTACCGTTCCTCGTGTAGCCATCTAAGCAATACTACAGCCATATTATTAATCTGTTAGCTGAAAAACTATGGTCTACAGCAATTGTAGAATCATCATAGGAAGTAGCGATCTTTGCTGGGACGTTGACTTATGTCAATACAGTACTGAGTTTGTTGACCAACAGAGCAGAGGCGCCGTTCGTTTACTCAGGTCACTGATGATTAAAATAATGTAGCGACCCTAAAATGACAAACAGCAGATACAGCTTCTCTCTAGATGTTAACAATCGACAACAAAGTACAGGGGACCGACAACATACCAGTATTGTAGCCACTTAATTAATGTGTATATTGGTGACTTAAGTTTCACAGCAGCTCTAGGATAATGGAAGCATAGTCTAGTTATGACTTGCGACAATTGCAATTGACAGTACGGTACTTAGTACATGTAGTACCAGATCACCGTGGATGTTGGATTGACCTGCTCGCGAATGATCTACGTTCCACAGCAACTCTAGGGTGGCAAACGACAGATACATAATCGCTGGAGATGCTAACAATTGACAACACACTACTGAGTACACCTATCATCACATTTCTATAGCCGTTGTGTTAATTCGTTAACTGAGTACATAAATTTCTCAAGAAATCTAGAATAATCAGTGTATTGTTGCCACAAATACTAACAAATGTCATTGCGGTACTTACTACATCGACCAGCAAAGCACTGTAGCCGTTGCATTAATATGTTCCCAGAGGTTTTATGTTCAACGGCAATAGCAGAATGGTCACTGTGCGGGTTAGTCATGGGCACAAATACTTGCAATTGACAGTACGGTACATAGTACGTCCACCAACAGGACACAATGGACGTTGGACTAATGTGTTCAGCTACAAACTCTGCCGCAACTCTGGAGTGGCCAAAGGATAGATAATCTATCGGTGGTGAAATTGACAACTGGCAATACAGTACTGAATGTAGCCATCCACGCAAAAGTTTAGGCATTGTATTAATGTGTTCGATGATCATCTAAATTTTTCAGCAATTGTAGAATATTCATAGGATAGAGGAATTGTCGTAGGAGACATTTATGTATGTCAAAACAGTACTGAGTATAGCCATCAACAGTGCACTGTAGACGCTTGTGATGTCAGGTCACTGATTATTCATGTCCTATAGCTGTTCAGCAATTACAAAATGGAGATCCATTATCCCACGGGATATTAACAATTGATAAAACGATAATAAGTACAGCCTTCATCACTGTGCTACAGACGTTGGGTTCTTTGTCCACCGATTAAATTCTAAGACAATTCTAAGATGAAGAAGGACCGATCCGTAATCGATCGATGTACTGTCAATAGACAACTCAGTGTTAAGTACTGTCATCATCATATTAGTGCTGGCTTAAGTATAATTTCTTCACTGCTACATTAAATTATCCTGCATTTCCAGATAAGTCAGTGTAAAGAGCAGCTAGGGCTAGAGATATTTGCATTTGACATTACGGTACGCAGTATATCCACCAAAGGAGCCCGTTTCTCGGTACATTAAACGATGAATGACGATTTAGATTCTGTATCAATTCTATAATGACAAGATACAGATCCATAACATCCGGCATTAACAATTGACATAGCATGTCTGAGTTCAGGCATCACCACAATACACCAGCCGCTGGATTAGTTGCTTCTGTAATGAAGTAAATTCTACAACAATTCTAAGGTAATCAATGTGCAGTGCAGTTAAGACTAAAGATATATAAATTGATATCACAATACTGAGTACAGCTATCATTGTTGCACTTCAGCTGCTGTATTACTTAGTCCACTGATGGATTACATACTAAAGCAATTCTAGAATGACAAAGCACAATTCCATTGTCCCTCTGTCTATTATCAATTGACAACACAGCACCGAGTACAGTCATTATCACAGTGCTGTAGATGTTGCGTGAAATGTTCACTCATGAATTAAATTTTCCAAGAACTACAGGAGCGTCAATGTGCGGTACTGCTTTGGCTAGAGGTATTTACAATTGTAAGTGCGAAACTCAGTGCACGTACCAAGAGAGCATTGCAGCCGGTGGATTAATCTGTTCAATGATGATTCAGATTCTGTAGCTATTCTAAAATGAACGCGTACGCATCCATTACCTTTCCAGGCATTAGCGATTGACATAGCAGTACTGAGTACAGCCACCATCGCAGTAACGTCGGCGTTGGATCAACTTTTTCACTCATGAATTAAATTCACCAGCAATTCCTGAATTATCAATGATTGTTACGGTTATGGCTAGAGATATTTATAATTGACAGTGCGGTACAGAGCACATTTACCTAGAGATGACTGCAGGGGTTTGATTTACCAGTTAACTGATGATATATTTTCTTTTGCAATTCTGGAATGAAAAATGACAGATCCATTAGCCTTCGTGGCATGAACCATTGACAATACAGTGTTGAGTACATCAGCCATCGCAGTGCTGTAGAAGTTTTGCCATTTCTTCCCTGACGATGTAATTTGCAAGGCATCACTAGAAAATCAATGTACAGGACGGGTATGTCAAGTGATATTAACAATTGACAACACATTACTGTGCACAAGCATCATCAGGGTACTGCCACAGATACACTACCTTTTTCATGGACGATATGAATTCAAAAGCATTTCTGGAAACGTCAGTATGTGCTGCGGTTATGGCTAGAGATAGTAACAAGCGACGTTACGGCGTTTAGGACATAAACCAGGATGGCACTGCTGCCGTTGGATTAACCTTCTCACTGATGATTTAGATTGTATAGCATTTCTTCGTTGACAAAGGAGAGGTGTATTATAGCTCGAAACATTAGTAATTGACGACACACTAATGAGTACAGCCACCATCACATTAATGATGACGATGAAATAATTTTTTCGCTGGTAATATTATTTCTCAGGGAATTCTAGAATAGTCAACATATAGTACTGTTGTGGCTTGAGATATTTACAACTGATAGTACGGAAGTCAGAACATGCGCCAAAAGGGAACGGCAGCGGTTTGATTAACCTCTCCACTAGTGATATTTCTCCTACAGCATTTCTCGAGTGTAAAATGGCAGATCCATTAACCCTCGAGATATAAACAATTGATAATACAGTGCTCTGTACATCCTTCATTACAGTACTGTAGAAGATTTAACATTTGTTCACTGACAATGTAAGTTCCAAATCAATTCTAGAATACTTATTGTATGCTACGGGTGTCGCTATAGATATTTACAACTGACAGTGCATTCCATAGTACATCCAGCTGCAGCGGATTGCAGCCGTTGCAATAGTCTGATCAATGATGACCTACATACTATAATAATCCTAGAATGGCAACAGACAGTACCAGTATCGGTCGAGGTATTATCAATTGGCATAACAGTGTTACTACGGTGTTCAGTACATCCACCACCAGAGCACTTTACACGATGGAATAATCTGTTCAATAATGATTTAGGTAATGTGGCAATTCTAGTATGACCACATGCAGATCAATTATCTCTCCAGGCATTAACAATTGACATAGCAGTACTGAGTACAGCTATCATCACGGTGATGACGATGTTGCATTAATCTATTCCCTTACGGCATATATTCCACAGCAGTACTAGAATAATGTATGCATAAATCTGTTATGCATAGTGATATTTACAATTCCAATTGTATATGGTGTATCCATAAACAGAGCACTGCAGCCCTTGAATTAATCTCATCAACGATGATGTAGTTTCTATAGCTATTTTAGAATGGCAAAGGACATATCCGTCATAGGTCGAGATACTAGCAGTTGACATAAGTCTATCGAGTACAACCATCAACGCAGTGCTGTAGCTGCTGTATTAACTTGTTCACTGATGATGTAAATTCCTATTCAAATTTAGAGTGATCAATGTATGGTACGTTTGTGGCTGGAGCTATTTGCAGCTGACAGTAGGATTATTACTACATGCATCAACAGGGCGCTGTAGCCGTTGGATTAATCAGTTCAGTGGTGATATGAATCCTATAGCCGTTCTTGAATGACAAAGGGCATATGGGTTATATCTGCAGGCATTAACAATAGACACAACAGGACTGACTACAGCCATGTGCTCAGTGCTGCTGCCGTTGGATTAAACTGTTCACTGATGACTTAAGTTCCACAGTTGTTCTAGAATAATCAATGAATGCATCAGTGACGTCTGGAAATGTTAACAATTCCCAGTAAAGTAGATGGTGCATCCAACAATACAGCACCGTAGCCGTTTGATTAATCTGTTCTGTGATGATATAAATACTATTGCTATTCTGGGATAAAAAAATGACAGGTCCATTGCTGCTCGAGACTTTAACATCGGGCATACAGTATTAAGTACAGCCATCGTCACACTACTGTAGCCGCGGAAATACTTTGCACTCTGATGACTTAAATACATGAGCAATTCCAGAATACTCAATGAATTGTTAGTTTAATGCCGCGGATATTTACAATTGGTAGTGAAATAATTAGCGCGTCCATAAATAGAGCACGGTTGCCGTTAGATATATCTCTTCACAGATGTCTTAAACACAATAGAAAGGTTAGAATGATCAATAGATGAAACAACAGCCGGAAGGGACATTGACGTATGTCAAAACAGCACTGACTATAGCCATTAAGATAGCAGCATATACTTCTGATTAATCTGCTCTACGATGACCCATACTCTACAGCAATTCCAGAGTAATCAATGTATAGGACGGTTATTGATGGAAATACTAACAGTTGACATTACGTTATATAGTACGTCAACCGACAGACCACTGTTGCCGTTAGATATATCTGTACACTGATTATGTAAATTGGATACCTATTCTAGAACGACAAGGATGATATCCATTATACGTCGAGATATTAGCAATTGATAGCACAGCACTGGTTACCCCAATCATAAGAGTACTGCAGCCATTGGATCATCAGGGCAGTGATGATATATATTACGTAGCTAATCTAGAATAGACAACGTATAGGTCAGGTATGTCTAGAGATATTCACAGTTTTCATTACGGTACATGGTACATCCATCAACAGAGCACTTTAGCCGTCGGTTTGACATGTTTAGTGATTTAAATACTATAGCAATTCTAGACTGACAGAAGGCAGACACAGTATGGCTCGCGCAATTAACAATGGACAAAGCAGTACTGAGAACAGCCACCATCATAATTCTGTAGCTGTTGCGCTAATGTTTCAGTTATGATATAGTTTCAACACCGGTTCTAGAATAATTACTGTATGGATCAGTTGTGTCTTGAGGCATTTGTATTTGGCAATACCGTAGATCTATCATCCACCTAGAGAGTTTGATTAATTTTATCATAGACGACTCATATTCCTCAGCTGCTCTGAAATAAAAAATGAATAGGTCTGTTGTGACCAGACATAGTTACAATTGGCAAAACGATACGTGGTACATCCATGTGCAGAGAAATGTTGCCGTTGCAATAATCTGTTCACTTATGATTTAAATAGCCTAGCAATTTTAGAATGACAAAGTAGAAATCCATGATCCCACGAAATATTTGCAATTGAAAACACCGCACTGAGTATAGCTATCATCGCAGCACTGTAGCAGTTGCATCACTAAGAACATTGGTGGCGTAGATTCCAAAGTAATTCCAGAATAACCTTATAATGTAAGGGTATGTCTAGAGATACTTAGAATTGACAGCGCGGTACGTAGTACGTACACCAATATATTTCTGTAGCTGTATGACTAATGTGTTCTCTGATGATATATATTCTACAGCAATTCCAGAAGGAAAAAGGACAGGTCAATTATCCACCGAGGTATAATCAACTGCCAACACAGTACTGAGTACAGGAATCGTGACAGTTCCATATTCGCTGGATTAATTTGTTTGCTGATTATATAAATACTACTGCCACCCTGGAATAGTAAATGTGTAGTACTCCTGTGGCTCGAGACGATTGCAATAGAAATAATGGTACTGTGTACCTCGGCCAGCATCGCTCTGCTTCCGATGGATTAATGTGATCATTGATAATTTAAGTTTTATAGCATTTCAAGAATGACAAAGGACAGATACATTGTACCTAGCGGTACAATGAAATTGACAGCACAATACTGAGTACAGCCATCACCATGTGGCTGTAGACGTTGGATCAATTGTTCACTGATGAACTAAATTCTCCAGGAAATACAGAGTAGTCAATGTATAGTGCTGTCATGGCCAGAGATAAAAGCAATTGTCTGTGCGGAAATCAGCTCACGCACCAAAACAGCATAATAGCCGACGGATTTACCTGTCCAATGAAGATTCAAACTCTGTAGCAAATCTAGAGTAACGAAGGACAGTTCCATTACCCGTCGACACATTAACAATTGACAACGCAGTAGTGAGTTCCGGCATTGTCACAGTAATATATTCGTTGGACTACATTCTTCACTAATGATGTATGTTACTAATCAACTCTGGAGTTATCAACGTATGCTATTATTAGGGCAGGCTACATTGACGGTTAACATCACGGTACTTAGTACATCCACCATAATAGCACTGCAGCCGTTCGATTAACCTGTTCAATTATGATTTAGATACTATAGCAATTCATGAATGATAAAGTACTTATCCATTGTCTCTCTAGGCATTAACAATTGTCACAGCAGGACTGAGTTCAGCCGTCATCTCTGTAACTATGGCGTTTGATTAATTTGTTCGATTTCAAAGTATAATCTACAGCAGTTCCGGAATAATCGAAGTACGGTGCATTTATTGCTAGAGATTAGATTGGAAGCAATGTACATGTTACATGCACCAACAATGCACTTCAGCCGTTGGAATAACCTGTTAAAAGATGATTTAGATTTTATAGTAATTCTAGAATGATAATAGGCATATCCAGTGTCGGTCGATGTATTAACAATTCAAATAGGTGTAGCGAGTGCAGTCATCATCGCATTACTAATGCCGTAGGTTTAGTTCCTCCACTGATGAATTAAATTCTGAAACAATTTTAGAATAGTCAATGCTTACTACTGTTATGGCTATAGATATAAACTATAGGCAGTGTGGAACCCAGTACACGAGCAAAAAGAGCACTGTTGCCGATGGATTAGTCAGTTGAATGATGGTATAGATTCTGTAACAATTCTAGAATGGAGGAAGATTTATACATAATCCCTCTAGATATTAACTGATGACAACACAGTACTGTGAACATGCATCATCACAGTACTGTATCTGCTGAATTACGTTGTTCACTGATGATGTATATTCCAAAGCATTTCTAGAGTAATCAATGTATAGCAGGGTTATGGATAGAGACATTTACAACTGATAGTACGGTGCTCAGTACATCCATAATCACTGTGCTGTAAAAGTTTTATAATCTGATCACTGATTATGCAAATTCCAAAGCAACTCAAGAATAATGAACGTATGTTACGAATATGGCTGGAGATATGTAAAGCTGACAGTACGTTACATAGTGCTTCCTCCAAAAGGGCACTGCTGGCGCTGGATTTATCTGTTCACTGATGATACAAATTCCCTAGCATTTCTGGAATGATATCACTGAGATCCTTTATCGATGTAGCCATTAACAATTGAAGTAAAGGGCTGAGTACAGCCATCATCACAATGCTGAAGCAGTTGACGTACTTTGTTCACTGATGATATTAATTAAATGCAATTTTGTATTAACCAATTTATGGTACGGTGTGGCTAGCGATATTTGCAAGTGACAACACGTTAATTCGAACATCCAGCAAATGAGCAACGAATTCGTGGGTCAGAGTTTTCAATACTCATTTAGATTCTGTAGCACCTCAGGAATGACATAATACAGATCCATTAACTCACCAGGCATTAACAATTGACAGCACAGTACTAACTACAGTTGTCATCATAATATTTCAGCAGTTGGACTGTATCGTTGACTGAAAACTTGAATTTAACTGCAATACCAGAGTAATCATTGTATAGTACGCTTAGGGCTGGAGATATTCACTATTGACTGTATGGTCCCTAGTACATCCACCAACAGGCAACAGTAGCCATTGTATTAACATTTTCAATGATCATTTAGGTTATATAGCAATTCTAGACAGATAGGGGACAGATGCGGTACAGCTGGAGATATTAACACTTGACATAACAGAACAGTATACATAGATAATAACACTGCTGCTGCCGTTGAATTAACTTGTTCATTGACGGCTTATTTTCCATAGTTGATCTAGAATAATGAATTCATTTGTCAGGTATGGCTAGAGATATTTGCAGTTCCGAGTGCGGTAGTTGGTACATTCACCACTAGAGCACTGTAGCCGTTTTTATAATCTGTTCAGTGATGATCTAAATTCCATTGCAATTTTAAAGTGACAAAGGCCTGCCCCATTACCTGTCGGGGCATTCACAGTTGACGAAACAGTACTGATTGCAGCCGTCGTCACATTACCGCAGCCGCTGGATTAATCTTCTCACTGATGATCTAAGTTCCACAGTATTTCTAGAGTAATCAACGTACACATCAGTTGTGTCTAGTGATATCAATTATTCCCAGTACGACATTTGGCACATTCACAAATGGAACTCTGTAGCCAGTGAGCTACTCCGTTCAGTGACGATTGAAATTCTGTTGCAGTTCTAGAATGACAAAGGACTGACGCATTTCGTCTCGAGACGCAAACGAATGTCGAAATAATACTGAGAGCAGCGATTATGACAGTAATTTAACTATTTGGCTAATATGTTTTCTGACAGTATATCCTTGGCAGGAATTCTAGAGTAACCATTATATATTACGGTTATGGCTAGGTATATTTGCAACTGACGGTACGTTTCTCAGTGCATCCTCCAATAGACAACTGCAGCCTTTGGATTAATCTGTTCACTGATGATATAATTCCCTTTCCAATTCTGGCATGGCAAAGGAATTGCCCGTTATGGCTCGATAGATTAACATGTGCCGAAACAGTATTGAGTACAGCCATCATCACAGTACTGTGGCCGTTGTATTAACGTGTTTACTGGTGACGTAAATTCCAAAGGAAGCATAGATTAATCAATGTATATTACTGTGATGGCTCGAAATATTCGCGATTGACACAGCGGCTCTCAGTAGATCCATCAACAGGGCGCTGTATCCGTTGGAATAACAACTTCAGTGATGATTTAGATTGTATAGATATTCTAGAATGACAAAAGACGGATACGTTACAGCTGGAGGGGTTATCAACTAACATAACAGTACTGAGCACAGCCACCAGCACATTCCTCCGTGCTTTGCATTAATCTATTCACTGATGACTTGAATTCCATAGTATTTCTTGAATAATAAATGTGTACATCAATTATTCCTAGAAACACTTCGAATTCCCAGTACAGTATTCGGTGCATCCACCAATATAGCATTGTAGCCGTAGGATTAACCTTGTTCAGTGATAATTTAATTTCAATTGCAATTCCAGTATGACAAAAGATATATCGGTTACTGCTGGAGATACTAACAATTGACGAAACAGTACTATGTACAGCCGCCATCACAGTAATGTAAACATTGAATTAATTTTTTCACTGACAAAGTAAATTTAACAACAATTCTGGCATAATCACTGTATAGTACGGTTATGGCAAGTGATATCTGCTGTTGACAGCACGTTTGTTAGTACATCCAGCAAACGCGCACTGTAGTCGTTAGATTAACCAGTACAATGATGATTTAGATTCTATCGCAATTCTAAAATGAGAAGAAAACAGATCCGTTACATCATGAGTCATTTGAAGTTTTCAAAACTGCACAGATTACACCCATAATTACTGTACTGCAGCCGTCGGAACAGTCTGTGCTCTGACGATTTATGTTTCACAGAAGTTATTGAATAGTATATGTATATACCAGTTATAGCTATATATATTTGCAATTCCCATTACGGTAATTGCTACAACCATTAATAGTGCACTGTAGCCGTTGGATTAGTTTGTTCGGTGACGGTTTAAGTTTTACAGCATTTCTAGAATAACCAGTGTATACATCAGTGATGGCAAGAGAAATTAAAAATTCACGGTACGGAATGCAGCACTTCCTCAAATAGGCGGCAGTAGCATTTGGATTAATGTCATCGTGATGATTAATATGCTATTGAAATTCAAGAATGACAAGGGGCCCACTATCGCTAGAAGCAATAACACTTGACGAAAGAGTACCGAGTACAGCGATCATCATAGTACTTTACCCGCTGAACGAATTCCTTTACTGATAACTTAAATTTAACGGCAGTTGCAGAACAATCAATGTATGGAACGGACATGGCCAGTGATATATACAAATCACGGTACGGTACTAAGTACGTGCATCAGCAGAGCACATCAGCCGTTGAATAAATCTCTACAATGATGACGTATATTTTATAACGGTTATATAGTGACAACGGTGAGACCCATAACCTCCCGAGACATCAACATCTGACATCACTGTAGTAAGTGCAGTCATCATAACAGTTCTCTAACCGTTGTAATAAACTGCCCAGTGATGATATAAATTCCACAATAGCTCTAGAATAATGAACGTATACATCAGTTATGGCTAGTGGTATTTACAATTCTCAGTACGGTATTTGGTGCTTCATCTAATAGTGTACTGTAGCCGTTGGATTGACCTTTTCGCACATTATCTACTTTCCACAGTTGTTCTAGAATAATCAATATACACACCAATTACGCCTAGAGATATTTAAGGTGAACAGTACGCTAGACGATGCATCCATCAATCGAGCACTGTTTCCGTCGGTTTAATCTGTACAGTGGTGATTAACTTTCTATTGCAGTCCTAGAACGGCAAAGAGGCGTATCAAACAGATTTCCAGAAATTAACAATTGCCATAACAGCACTGAGTACAGCCATCATCACAGAACTGTAGCCTTTGGGTTAATTTGTTGACTGATGACTTTATTTCCGCAGTAGTTCTTGTACAATCAATGTATGCATCAGCTATGGCTAGAGATATTTATAATACCCAGTATTGTATTTGTTGCATTCACCAATCAAGCTCTGTAGCTGTTGGATAAACTTGTTTACTGCTTGTGTAAATTTCAATGCAAGCCTAGAGTAATCAATGTATCGGACGGTTATGACTAGAGATATTTCCAATCGACAGATCTGTTCCTATTGCATCCAACAACAGAGCACTGCAGCAGTTGGATTGTTCTGCCCAATGATGTTTATATTCTATTTTAATCCTAGAAGAAAAAACGACTGACCAAATCTTGCTCGAGGCATTAGCAATTGACGAAACAGTACTGACTACAGGCACCATAGCGGTACTGTAGTCTTTGGATTAACCAGTTCGCTGATGAGCTGCGTTCAAATGAGGTTCCAGAATAACCAACGTATAAATCAGTTATGACTAGAAATATTTAATGTACACAGTGCGGAAGTTGGTGCTTTCACAAGTCCAGCCCTGTAGCCGCTGGATATGATTGTTCACTGGTGATGTAACTTCCAAATCATATCTAGACTAATCAATGTATCGGACGGCAATGGCTAGATACATTTACAGTTCGCAGTTCGGCTCTTGGTGCATCCACCAACAGAACCCTACAGTCGTTTGATTAATCTGTTCTATGATGACATAGAATATATTGCAACTCTAGAATGACAAAGTATATAGCCATCTTCACTCGCGACATTAACAGCTTGCGAAATAGTTCTGGGTACAGGCATAGTCACAGTACTGTAGCAGTTGCATTAATTAGATCACTGGTGATGTGTGTTCCAAAACAATGCTATAGCAATCAATATATAGTTCGGGAGTTGCTGGAGAAATTTACAGTTCCCAGTACGGTAGTTTGTACATCCACCGACAGGGCACACTAGCCGTTGGAATAATCAGGTCAACAATGATTTAGATGGTATAGCAATTCCAGAATGAAAAAAGACAGGTCTGTTATAGCTCGAGATATTTACAACAGAAAACTCGGTGCTATGGACAGCCATAACCACGGAATCACAGCAGTTGGATTAATTAGTTCACCAGCGACATAATGACGACACAAGTTCTAGAATGACCAATGCGTAGTACGCCTATTGATAGAGATATTTACAATTGACAGTGCGGTAATAAGAACATCCATTAAACAGAGCACTGCTGCCGTCAGAGTCATCTGTTTAGTGATGATCTAAATTATATTGCAAATCTGGAATGACAAGGGGCTGACCCATTATCGCTCGAGACACTAATAATCGACGAAACGGTACCGAGTACAGGCATCATCACAGTACAGTCGTCAATGGATTAATTTGTGCACTGATGATGTAAATGCCAAAGCAACTCTAGAGTAACCAATGTATTGCACTGTTACGGCTAGAGACATCTAAAATTATCGGTACGGTGGTTGGAGCATCCCCCAATAGAGCACTGTAGATATTGGAATAATCTGCTCTGTGATAACTTATATTGTATTGCAGTTCTGGAGTGACAAAGGGCTGTCCCTATATCGCTCTAAATATTAACAATTGATGAAATAGGACAGCGTACCGGCATCATCACCATTCAAAGGTTGTTGGATAAATTTGCTCACCAGAGATATGTATTCCAAGGCAAGTCTAAATTAATCAATGTACAGAACCTTTATGATTGGAGTTATTCACAATTCCCAGTGCGGTAATTGGTACATCCATCAACAGGGCTATATAACCGTTAGATTAGCCAATTCAGCGATGGCACGGATAGTACATAAATTCCAGAATGACAGAAGACAGATCCGCTATAGCTCGAGATATTTACACTTCACACATCAGTACTATGTACAGCCCTCATCACAGTACTGTAGCCTTTCGATTAATTTCTTCGCTGACGACATAAGGTCCACACTAATTCTAGAACAATCAATTTATTGTACGGTTATAGGTAAAGAAATTTACAATTGAGAGTGCGGTACGCAGGATACCTAAAAAACAGAGCACTGCATCCGCTGCGTTAGCCAGTTCCATGAGAATTAGATTCTACAGCAATTCTAGAATGACAAATGACTAACACGTTCTAGTTCCAAGTATTAGCTATTGACATAATTGTACCGAGCGCAGCCATCGTCACAATACTGCGGCCGGTCTATTAATCAATTTATTGACGATCTACATTCCACTGTTGTTCTACAACATTTAATCTATGCATCAGGTTTAGCTTGTTGCACTTAAAGTACACAGTACGGTAGTCGAGGCAGCCACCAATTGGGCGCTGTAATCGTTGGATAAATTTGCTCACTCATGATGTAAGTTGCAAAGCAGGTCTATACATATCATTGCATAGTTCGGTTGCTACAGGATACATTTGATGTTGACAGTACGGCTATTTGTACTTCCATCACCAGGGCAGTGTAGCCGTTGTGCTAGTCAATTCAATGCTGGTATAGATCCTTTAGCAATTCTAGAATGACAAAGGACAGATTCGTTAATGCTTGCGATATTAGCAACTGACATAAGAGTTCGGAGTACAGCCATCAAAACGGTGCTGCAGCCGCTATAATAGTTAGTTCGCTCATGACCTAAGTTCCATACAAGTTCTAGTGTAATCAATGTACACGTTACTTATGGCTAGAGATATTAGCGATTTCCAGTACAGTAGCTGGTACATCCACGAACAGAGCTCTGCACTCGTTGTATTAATCTGTTCGGTGATGACTTATATTCTACTGCAACTCTGCAATGTCTAAGGAATAGCTTTATATCACTGCAGGTATTGACAGGTGACGAAATAGTACAGAGTACTGTCATCATCATAGTATAGTGGACGTCGGATTAATTTATTCACAGATGATTTAAATTGAACGGCGGTTCAAGAATAATCAATGTACGAAACAGTTATGCCTAGAGATATTTACAATTGACAGGACGGTTGTTTGTACATCCGCCAATATAGCGCTGCAGCCGCTGGACCAGGCTGTTCAGTGATGATTAAAATTCCATTGCCATTCCAGAACGACAATGGACTAACCCATTATCGCTTGAGACATTACCAATTGACGAAAGAGTGCAGAGCACAGCTTCGGCCATTGTGCATTACCAATTGGACTAACGTGCTCACGGATAATTTAAATTCAACAGTAACTCAAGAGTAATCATTGTATAGTGTTTGTTACATTTAGAGGCATTTACACTTGACAGTGCGGTACTTGGCACATCTATCAGCAGATAGCTGCAGCCGTTAAATTAAAATGTTCAATTATGAATCAGATTTCATGGCAAATATAGAATGTCAAAAGACTGAAACATTATCGCTCGAGACATTAACAATTGTGGATATAGTAATGAATGCAGGAGTCATCATAGTACCTTGTGACTTGGGCTGATTTGTCCATTGACAACATATGTTAGCAGCAATTCTAGAATAGTCACAGCATAGTGCCGTTATGGCTAGAGATATTTACAATTGACAGTACTGCACTTTGTACATGCTTCAATAGAGCACTGCAGCCATTGGAATAACCTGCTCAATGATGATGTAGGACGTATAACAGTTATAGAGTGACAAAAGAGGTATCCATTGCCTCTCGGGGTATTAACAACCTATAACACAGAGCTGAGTACAGCCATCATCACGGAATTGTAGCCGTTAGATTTATCTTTACACTCATGATCTAAATTCCAAGGTAAAGATAGAATAGTCAATAAATGGTACAGTCACGCCATGAGGCATTTACAAGTGACCCTATGTTTCTTATTACAACCATCACGGAGCACTGTAGCCGTCGAATTATCTTACTCAATGATGATGTAAATTCTATAGCATCTCTGGAATGATAAAAGACAGGTCCTTTGTAGCTCAACATACTAACAATTGGCATTACGATGCTGAGTACAACTATCGTCACAGAAATGCAGCCGTTGGACTAATCTGCTCGCTGGTGATATAAATTCCACATTTGCTATAGAATAGTCAACGCATACAGCAGCTACATCTGGAGATACATACAATTCCTAGTACGGTTGTTTGTACATCCACCACTGGAGCACTGTAGCCGCTGGAATAATTCGTCCACTGATGACGTAAGTCCCAAAGCATGCCCAGAGTAACAATTTATAGTACGTTTATGGCGAGAGACATTTACAATTGTCAGTAAGGTTCTCAGTACATCCATCAAGTGAGCACTGTATCTGATGAATTATCCTTTTCAATGGTAACGTAGATTTTATACCAATTCTTGAATGACGAGAGACAGGTAAGCTATAACTCGAGATATTAGCAGTTGACACAGAAGTACTGAGTACAGACATCATAACAGTAGTACAGACGTTAGATTAATCGGTACACTGATGATATAAATTACACAGCTGTTCTAGAATGACCAATGTATAGATCAGATATGGCAGGGGATGTTAAAAATTCATGGTACGGTAGCTGGTACGTCCACCAATACAGTGCTGCATCCGTTTGATTATCCTGTTCAATGACGACTTAGGTCCTACGGCAATTCTAGAATGACAAAAGACAGATATATTATCCCTGGAGTCGTTAACAGTTGACAACGAGGTACTGAGTACAGACATCGTTATGGTCTCGTACTCGTTGGATAAATTTATCCGTTGATAATTTAAATCCTGCTGCCATTCTGGAATAGCCAATATGTAGTACGCTTGTGGCCAGAGATATTTGCAGTTGACATAATGGTACTTATTACCTCGACCAGCAGTGCACTGCAGACGTTGGACTACCGTCTTGAACGATGATTTAGATTATGTAGAAATTCCAGTATGCCAAGCTACATATCCATTGTCATGGCAGGCATGAGAATTGAAAATACAGTTCAGAGTACAGTTATCATCACATTACCGCAGCCGACGTAAGAATTTGCCCATTGATGATTAATATTCCACAGCCATTCTATAGTAATCAATGTATAGTACTCTTTGGGTTAGATTTATTTACAACTGTTATTACGGTACTTAGTACATCCACCAGAAGGGCACTGTAGCCGTTGGATTAATTTGTTCTCTGATGATTTAGATTTTACAGCAATTATAGAATGTCAAATCACGGACACATTATCCCTCGAGACATTAACGCTTGAAAGCTCAGTGCTCAGTGCAGCCATAATCCCAGCACTGTAGCAGCTGGATTACTATGACCACTGGAGGCATCAATTCCAAAGCAATTCTAGAGTAACCAACGTTTCGTACGGTTATGGCTGGTTACATTTACACTTGACAGTACGGTAAGTAGTGCGCACACCAACAAGACACTCTATACGTTGGATTAATCTGTTAATTGGTGATTTAAAATCCACAGCAATTCAGGAATATTAGATATATAGTACTGGTGTGTCTAGATATATATATATATATATATCTGAGAGCACGGTACGCATTACATGCACCAAGATGTCACTGTATCTGTAGGACTAATCTGTTCTCTGATGATATATATTCTGTAGCAGTTCTAGAATGAAAGAGGACATATACATTATGCCTCGATATATTTGTATTTGACTACAAGGATCATAGTACAGGCATCATCAAGGCACCGTAGCCGCTTGATTAATATGTCCACTGATGATGTAAATTCAAATGCTATTCTAGAATCATCGACGCGTAGTACGGTTATGGCTAGGGATATTTAGAACTTCCAGTACAGAACTTAGTGCGTCCACCAGCACAGGACTGTAGCAGATTGGATACACAGTTCAATGATTATTTAGATCTTATAGCAATTACAGAATGACAAAAGACAGATTCATTATCCATGAAGATATTAGCATTTAACAACACAGTCGTGAGTGAAGCCATCATCACATTACTATAGCCGCTGGAATAATTTGTTCATTGGCCATTTAAATTCCAATGCAATTGCAGAATAACCTATGTATACTACGGCTATGGCCAGTAATAAGTACAATTTTCAATGCGGTGCCTGGTACACCTACAATCAGAGCTCTGTTGCCGTTTGATTAATATTTTCACGGTCGACATATATTCAACAGCAATGCTAGAATGAAAAATGCAGGCCCATTATTCCTCGACGCCTTTGCAATTGTCAATACAGTACAGGGTACAGTTATCATCAGAGTTCTGTAGCCGTTGGATGAAATTGTTCATTGAGGACTTACATTCCACAGCAATTCCAGAACGATAAATATAGAGTACGATTATGACTATAGATATTTAAAACGTGTAACGATACTTAGTACACCCACCAGCAAATCACTCTAGCCGTTGTATTACTGTGTTCAATGACGATTACAGTTTTATAGCATATACGGGATAACAAATGACAGGTCCATTATCCCTCGAGATATCAGCAATTAACGATACTGCACTCAGTGCAGCAATCATCATTTTACCGTAGCAGTTGCAATTCTTTTTTCACTGGTAACGTAAATTCCATGCAATTCATGAATGTAGGGTCTATAGTACGGTTAGGGATAGAGAAATATAAAATTGACAGATCGGTACGAATTACATACACCAACGAAGCACTCGAGCCGTTAGATTAACCTGTTCGCTGATAATTTATATTCTGCAGCAATCCTGTAGTGACGTAAGAGAGATCCATTGCCCCTCGAGATACGGACAACTGACGTTGCATTACTTATTACAGCTATCGTCACGGTATGGTGGCAGTTGTGTTATTTTGTCCAAAGGTGATGTGTATTCCAAAGTAATTCTAGATTGACCAACGTATAGTGCGGTTATGGCTAGAGATATTCACAACTGACAGCAGGGTACATAGTACATCTCCTAACAGTGCACCTTAGCTGTTCGAATAATATGTTCGGTGATGATTTATTTTCTACACCATTTCTAGAATGACGAAAAACAGATCCATTATCGCTGGAGACATTAACGTATGAAAACACGGTAATGAGTGTTGCCATTATCACTGTGCTGCAGCCAATGGAATAACTTGCTCGTGAGTGATTTAAACTCCTCTGAATTGTGGAATAGTCAATATATAGTAAGGGAATGCCTAGGGATATTATAACTGACAGTAAGGTACGTAGTACATACACCAATATATCACCGTACATATTGGACTAACCTGTTCTCTGATGAGACATGTTCTACAGCAATTCTAGAGTAAACAGGACAGATCCGCTATCGCTAGAGATATTAACTAATGAAGATACAGTACACAGAGCAGCCATCATCACGGAACAGGAGCCGCTTGAGTAATTTTTAGCATTGACGACTTAAATTCCACAGCAATTCTAGATTGATCAATATTCAGTAGGAGTATATATAGAGATATTTAGAATAGATAGCGCTGTACGTAATACGTACACCAAGAAGTCACTGCAGCTTTCGTACTAATCTGTTCTCTGATGTTACATATCCTATAGCAATTTTAGAATCATAAAGGGCAGATCCGTTGTGCCTCGAGCTATTTGCAATTGGCAACAGAGCATAGCGGACAGCCATCATCACGGTACAGTAGCCGTTTGAATAATTACTTTACTGATGATGTAAATTCGAAATCAATTCAGGAATAACCAACGTATAGTATGGTTATGGCTGGAGACATTCACAACTTTCAGTGCGGTTCTTAGTACGTCCATCAAGAGAGCACTGCATCCGTTGGATTGATCTATTGAATGATGACTTCTTATATTCTATTGCAATTCTAGAGTGACAAGAGACAGATACATTACCGCTCGATGTATTAACAACTGACGATAAAGTACTATGAACAGCCATCGTCACGGTACTGTAGTCATTAGAATAATTTCTTCGCTTATGACTTAAACACAGTAGTAGCTATAAAGCAATCATTGTATGCATCACCTATGTCTCGACCTATTTACAATTCCCATTCCGGTAGTTGGAGAATTCATTAATGGAGCACTGTAGTTGTTTAATTAATCTGCTCAGTGATTATTTATGTTCCATTGCAAATCTAGGAAAACACGGTTCTGACCCACTAGCGCACGAACATTATCAATTGATGAAACAATTCTGATTACAGCCATCATCAGACTACTTTTGCCGTTGGACTAATTTCTTCCGCAGATAGCTTTAGTTTAACAGAAATTCTAGAATAACCAATGCGTATTACGGTCGTGGCTAATAACATTTACAATTGACAATATGGTACGTAGCACATCCATCCACATACAGCAGAAGAATTTGAATTAACTCCTTTAATGATGATATACATACTATAGCAGTTCTAGAATGACAAGTGGCAGATGATCCACTATTGCTCGAGATATTAACAATTGACATAACAGTACTGAGCACAGCCAACATCACAATATTATAGCCGTTGGAAAAATTTGTTCACTAATGAATTAAATTCCGCGGGAGTTCTAGAATAACCAATGCATATGTCAGTTATGGGAAGAGGTACTTACAACTCTTAGTACGGTAGTTGATATATCCAACAAGAGAGCACTGTATTCGTTGGACTGTTCACTTCAGTGATGATGTAAGTTCCACAGCAGTTATAAAATAATCTAAGAATACGTCAGTTTTAGCTAGAGACATATACAGTTCCTAGTACGGTAGTTGGTGCATCCATTAATAGAGCACTGTATCCGTTGGATTAATCAGTTCAATGATGATACAACTTCTAGAGAAATTCTGGAATAAGAATGTACTGCCCCATTAATGCTCGAGACATTAACAATTGACGAAGCAGTACTGAGTACAATGATCGTCACAGTACTGCAGGCGATGGACTAATTTCTACATTGCTAACTTGTGATTAACAACAACTCTAGAACAATCTATATATAGCACCGCTAAGGCTATAGATGCTTACAATTGGGAGTACTGTACCTTCTACATCCATCAACAGACCGCTGCAGCCGTTGTATTGGTGTACTCAATAATAACTTGGATTCAATAGCGAACCACGAATGACAAAAGCAGGTTCATCATATCCCAAGGCATTAATAATTGGATAACAGTACTGAGTGCAGCCGTCATCACCGTGCCCTAGCCGTTGGACAGATTTGTTCACTGATGATATATATTACAAAGTAGATCTAAGGTATTCATTGCTTACATCAATCATACATAATGTCATTTACATTTCCCCGTACGGTAGTGGCTGCAACCACCATCACAGCACAGAAGCCGGTGGATCATACTTTTCAGTGGCGATATAAATTCCACTGTATTTCTAGAATAATCCATGTGTACATCGCTTACGAATAGAAATTAATGGCAATTCCCACTACGATAGTTGGTACATCTACCAAGAGAGCACTGTAGCCATTGGATCATTCCTTTCAGTGATGATATAAATTCCATTGCAATTCTAGAATGGCAAAGGTCTGACCCACTATCGCTCGAGAAAATAATAATTGTCGAAAGAGTAATGAGTAAATCCATCACCACAGCACATGAGCCGTTGGACCAATTGCTTCGCTGAAAACTTTAATTTAGCAGCAAGTCTAGAATGATCAACGTATAGCACGGTTATGGTTACAGGCATCTAGAAATGATAGTAGGGTACCCATCTCGTCCATCATAGGAGCACTGTAGCCCTTGTATTAGCCTGCTCAATGCTGATTCTGCTTCCATACCAATTCTCGAATTATAAAGGGCAGATGCGATATAGCTAGAGGCATTAACAACTGACAACGCAGTACTTTGTACATTCATCGCCACATTACCGTAGCCGTTGGATTAATTTGTACACTGACGACTTGAATACCACAGTATTTCTAGAATTATCAATGTATACATCAGTTAAGGCTAGAAATATTGAAAATTTCCGGCACCGCAGTTGACGCATCCACCAATTGAGCACTGTAGCCTCTTGTTTGAATTGTTTAAAAATGATTCAGATTCAATTGCAATTCTAGAATGCCAACGGACAGACGCATTGTCGCTCGAGGCATGAACAATTGACGAAACATACCGGTGTACAGTCAACATCACAGTAATGTTGTCGTTGGACCAGTTTGTTCACTCGTGACATAAATTTCAAGGCAAGTCTATAGTAGCCAATGTATAGATCGAAAATGGATGGAGATATTTGCAATTGCTAGTCTGGTCGTTGGTGCAGCCATCAACAGGACAATGTTGCCGTCGAATTAAGCAGGTCAGCGATGACACAGTTTGTATAGCAATTCTAGAATGACAAAAGACAGCACCGTTACAGCTCGAGACGTTTACCACACACAATTCGGTGCTATGTTCAGCTATCTCGACTGTACTGTCAAGTCCGATTTATTCGTTCACTGATGATTTAATGTCCACACCTGTTCTAGAATAATCGATTTATTCTGCGGTTATGGACAGAGATATTTGCAATTCGCAGTGCGGTTCTTACTACATAAATCACCAGGGCACTGTGGCCATCGGATTAACCAGTTCATTTATGGTATAGATTACATAGCCATTCTAGAATGACAAATGACGGATCAGTCACAGCTCGAGATATTAGCAATTGACATTACAGAACAGACAGCAGCAATCAACACTGTGCGGGAGCAATTGGATTTAACCGGTCACTGACGATTCTGTGTCCACAACAGTTCTAGAAGAATCACTGTATATATCAGATGTGGCAACAGAAATCTTAAGTACCCAGAATGGCAGGGGATGTATCCTCCAATTGAGCCCTGCATCCGTTGGATGGATTTGTTCACCGATGATGAATATTCCAAAGCAAGTCTATAGTAATCAATGTAAAGTACGGTTATGTCTAGACATATTTCCTATTGACCGTAAGGTTCTTAGTACATCCACCAGCAGAGCACTGTAGCCGTTGGATTGATCTGCACAATAATGATTTAGATTCTATAGCCATTCCGGAATGTCAAAAGAGAGACCCGTTATAGCTCGAGGCATTAACAGTTGACATAACAGTAATGACTGCAGCCATCCCACCAGTGCTGTAGACGTTGGATTAATCTGTTCACTGACGGTTTAACGCCCACAGAAGTTCTAGAATAGTCAGCGTATAGAACAGTTATTGCTGGAGATATTTGCATTTCCCTTTACGGTAGTTCGTAAGGCCACCAATAAAGCACTGTAGCCGTTGGATTAATCCCTTCAGTGGTGATGTAATTATATTGTAATTCTGGAATGACAAAGGAATGCGCTATTATAGCCCGAGAAGCTAATTATTGAAATGACAGTACTGCATACAGCCAATATGGCAGTACCCCACGTGATGGACTAATCTGTCCACCTACGATCTAAATTCCGCAGCATTTCTAGAATAATCGATATAAACATCAGTTATGGATAGGGGTACTTGCAATTCCCAGTACGGTAGTGTGCACATCCACAAATATTGCACTATAGTCGTGGGACTGATTTGCCCATTGGTGACTTAATGCTCACTGTTTATCTAGAATAACCAATGAATATAGCAGATATGACTAGAGATATTAACCATTCTCACTACGGCAGCAGGTACATCCAACGTCTCTGTACGGCAGCCTTTGGATTACCCTGTTCTATGATGATATACATTCCGTGGTACTTCGAGAGTCACAAAGGACAGATCCGTTATAGCTCGAGTCATTAATAAGCAACGAAACGGTACTGAGAAGAGCCATCATAAGGGGACTAATACCGTTGGAATAATTTCTTCAATGATAAATTATATTTAACTGCAATTCTGGAATGGTCAACATATAGTACGGCTATGGCTAGAGACATTTACAATTGACGGTACGGTTCCAAATACACCAATCGACAAATCACTGTAGCCGATGAATTGGTCTGTTCAATGATGCCCTGAATTCTGTAGTATTTATAGAATGTAATAGGACAAATCCGATGCAGCTTGAGATATTAATGACTGAAGACTCATTACTGTGTACAGCCATCATCACAATACTGTAGCCGTTATTTTAATTTTTCCACTGATGATTCAGGTTCTATTCCAATTCTAAAATGAAAGATGCAAATCCAGTATCCCTCAACGCATTTGCAATTGATAGTACATTACAATTTACAGTCAGCGTCACTGTACTGTAACCGATTGATTAATATATTCATCTATGAAATAATTCCACAGCCATTCATGAATAATCTTTATATATTACGGTTATGGCTAGAGTTACACACAGTTGACAATACAGTTCTTAGTATATCTATCAACAGAGCACTGTAGCCGTAGGATTAATCTGCTCACTAACGATTTTTGTGCCACAGCTGTACTAGAATGACAGAGGACAGTACCTTGCCGCTCGGGATATCAACATTCGGCAACATACTACTGGGTACAGCCATCATCACTTTACCGTATCGCTTGGATGACTTTGTTCTCTGATGTTTTCTGTTCTACAGCAATTCTAGAATGAAAAAATGCTTATCCATAATCCCCCTATATATATACAATTGACATTACAGTACTGAGCACAGCCATCATCTTATTACCGCAGCAGTTGCTCCACTTTGTTCACTAGCGTCTCAAATTCCGTAGCAGTACTGTTGTAATCAATGTACGTTACGGCTCTAGCTGGAAATTTTTACAGTTGGCATTAAGTTACTTTGTACATCCACCAATGGAGCACTGCTGCCGTTATAGTTATATGTTCGCTGTTGATTTATACTCCCTAGGAATTCTAGAATGGCAGCACTGCGATCCATTTCCGCGGCTGCCATTAACGATAGATATTAGTGGAATAATTCCAGCCAATATTGCGATACTGTAGCCGTTGTATTGACTTCTATACGCATGACATAATTTCTAAAGGAATTCCATAGTGATCAATGTATCGAATAGTGGTGGCTAAAGACACTTACAAATGACATTGCAGCACTTAGTTCATCCAGCATCAGAGCTCTGTAACAGTTGGATTAATCAGTTCTGTGATGATTTATATTGTATAGCAATTCTGGAATCACAAATGACAGAAACATTACGTTACGAGATATTTACAATTTACACCACAGTACTGAGTGCAGTAATCATCACTGTACACCTGCCGATGGATTACTTTATCCACTGATGATTTAATTTCTGGTGCAAACTCTAGAGTGACAAAACACGGATCCATTGTCCATTGATATACTGCCAATAGACAACACAGTAACGAGTATAGCCGTCACCGCTGTATCAAAAGTAGCCGTTGGATTACTTTTCTCACTGGTGATGTAAATTTCAAAGCAATTCAAGAATGACCTATGTAGAGGCTTGTTGTGGTGAGAGATATTTCCAATTGACAGTACGGTACGTCATGCATCCACCAACAGAGCCTTGTAGCACATGGATTAATCTGTTCAATGATGATTTATATTCGACAGCAATTCTAGACTGAGAAACGACAGATCCAGTACCCATCGAGATATAAACGATTGACGACACAGTACTGAGTACAGCATTCGTCACATTACTGCAGCCGCTGTATTAACCTGTTCAGTGAAGATTTAGGTTTCACAGTTGTTCAGGAACAATCAATACACCTATCAGCTAAGGCTACGGGTATCTACAATTCCCAGAACGGTAGATGGTACATTCACCAGCAGAACAATGCCGCCGTTAGATTAATCAGCTCAGTAGTCATTTGAACTCCACAGGAGTCCCGGAATAACCAATGTACGTGTTAGACGTGGCTAGAGGTATTAACAATTCCCAGTATGGTGGATGGTACATTCGCCAATAGAGCTCTGTAGCTGTTGAATTAAGCTGTTCAGTGATGATACAAATTCTATTGCAATTCCTGAGTGACAAATGAGGAACCCATTAACGCACGAGACATTAAGAATTGACAAAACAGTATGGAGTATAGTCATGATCACAGTAATTTATGCATTGGACTAATTTGCTCACTGACAATATAATCTTCATCAACAACTCTATTGCAATCAATGTGCAGTACGGTTATGGCTACAGATATTTACTATTGATAGTAGGATACTGGGTACATCCATCGTCACAGCACTGCAGGCGATGATAAAACATGTACAATGATGATGTATATTCTATGGCATATCTATAACGACGAAAAACGTATCCGTTGCAGCTCGAGATGTTAGCAATTGACATAACGGCACTGAGTACAGCCGTCATAGCAGTACCGTTGCCATCCGAATAATCCGTTCTCTGATGATATAAATCCTCTTGTAATTTCAGAATGGCAAAGGACTGACCCATTATCGTTCGGGGCATTAACAATTGACGAAAGAGTACTGAATACATCCATGATGACAGTACTCTAACCGGTGGACTTACTTGATCACTGATGATGTAAATTACAAAACAGGTATAGAATAATCAATGTATAGTTTTGTTAAGTTTATAGATATTTGTTGCTGACAGTGCGGTGCACAGTACTTCCACCAATGGAGCACAGCAGCCAGTGGATTAACCGGTACAGTGATAATGTAAGTCCTTTTGCAAACCTAGAATGGCAAAGTGCTGACCATTTGTTGTTCTATATTTGAACAATTGACGAAACAGGACTATGTACAGCCATCAACACAATACCAAATCCATTGGACTAATCTTTCCCTGACAAATTCAATTCAACTGCTGTTCTGTGGTAGTCAACCTATAGTACGGTTATTGCTACAGATATTTACAATGGACACTACAGAGCTTAGTACATCCATCAACGGAGCCCAGTAGTCATTCGATAAAACTGTTCCTTGATAATGTCCCATTCCATAGCATTCCAGAATGACAAACGTCTGGTGGATTATTGCTCCACATATTAACAATTGACGAAAGAGGAATAAGATCATCTATCACCACATTACCTCAGCCTTTGGGATAAATAGTTCACTGATAACTTGTAATTAACTGTAATTCGGGAATAATCAGTGTATGACACGTTTATGGCTGTAGATATATACAATTTCCAGTACGGCAGCTGGTGCGTCCACCAAAAGAGCATTGTAGCAGTAGGATTAATCTGAACAGTGATGATACAAATACCAAGGTGGTTCTAGAATCGTCAATGTATACATCAGCCATGGATAGAGGCATTTACAACTCCTGGCACGATAGTTGGTACATACAACAAGGGAGCACTGTAGCCGTTGTTTTAACCTGTCAGGGACGATATGAATCCTATTGCAATTCCAGAATGACAGAGGACTGAGCCACTATCGCTCGAGTTATTATCAATTGACAAAACAGTCCTGAATACCGTCATGATCACAGTACTTTAACCATTGGACAAATTTGTCCAATGATAATATAGTTTTTGTCAGCAATCCTAGAGTAATCAATGTATAGTACGGATATGGCTAAAGATGTTTACAATTGATAGTACGGTACTTAGCACATCTATCATCGGAGTACCGTAGCAGCTCATGAAACATGTACACTGATCATGTATATTCTATGGCACCTCTAGAATGACAAAAAACATATCCGTTACGGCTCGACAAGTTAAAAATTGCCATGACGGCACTGAGTGCAACAGTCGCCGCGGTACTGCAGTCGTTGGAATAATCTATTCTCTGATGATATATGTTGTGTTGCAATTCTAGGATGGCAAAGGGCTGGCCCGTTATCGCTCGAAGTATTGACTATTGACGAAACAGCACTGAGTACAGACAGCATCACGGTACTGCAGCCGGTGGGTTATTCTGCTTAGCGATGATTTGAATTCTACAGTAGTTCTAGAATGATCAACGCATACATCAGCTGCAGCTAGAGATATTTCCTATTCTTGGTGCTGTAGCTGGTACATCCACCAATAGATCAATATAGTTGTTTGATTGAGGTGCTCGGTGATGACTTAAATTTTATTGCATATCAAGAACGACAAAGGACTGGCCCATCATCTCACGAGACCTTAACAATTGAAGAAACGGCAGTGTGTACAGTCGTCATTACAATGGATTATCAGCTGGACCAATTTGTTCACCTACTACTTCAACTTAACAGCATTTCCAGAATAATGAAATTATAGTATGGTTAAGCTACACGCATTTAGAATTGGGAGCACGTTACGCATTTCATTCACTAACAGAGCACTGTAGCTGTTGGAAAAAGCCGTTCGGCTATGATAGATACTCTAGAGCAATTATTGAATGACAAAGGACTGCTCCATTGTAGCTCGGGATATTAACATTTGACAACGCACTACAGTGTAGCAGCCATCATCAGAGTACTGTGTCGGTTGGGCTACTTTGTCCACCCATGATTTCAATTCCATAACAATTCTGGGACGACAGTGCGCTGATACATTATCCCTCTACATATTAACAACAGGCAAAATCTTACTGAGTACAGCCACCATCACAGAACTGTATTCGTTGGTTTAGCTTGTTCATAGACGATTCAAGTTTCAATGCAACTCTAGAATATTCAATGTAAGTTACTGTTATGTCTAGGGATATTTACAATTGACAGTTGGGTACTTGGCACATCCACCAAAAGGGCACTGTAGCCGATGGTTTAATCTGTTCAATTGTGATTTACATTCTATGGCAATTTTAGAATGACAAAGGACAGATACAATATCCCTAGATGTATAGAAAATTGGCAAACACAGTACTGAGTACAGGCAACATCAGAGAGCTGTGCGAGTTGTATCATACGTTCGCTGATGATTGATATTCTCCAGCAATTTCAGAATAGCCTATATACAGTACTGCTATGGCTAGAGATATTTATATCTCACAGTACGGTACTTAGTACAAGTACCAAAATAGCACAGTTGCTGATGGAATATTCTGTTCAATCATGATTTAGATTCTGTTGCGACTCTAGAATGGGGGCATAGAGATCCATTATCTCTGCAGGCATTAACAAACATCACAGTGCTGTAGACGTTCAGTGATTTGTTCCTTGAAGATGTATAGTCTGCTGCAGTTCCTGTAAAATCAGTATATAGCACGCTTGTATCTACAGATACTTAAAATTGCCAGTAATGCCAGTAATTGAATATACAACCATCAACACGGCACAGTATCCTTTGGATTTACCTGTACAACGGTGATTTAGATTCTATAGCTATTCTAGTATTACAAAAGGCGGCTACGTTGTAGCTGGAGAAGCTAACAATTGATATAACAGTACTGAGTGAAGCCATCATCTCTTTACCGCTACCGTTGGATTAATCTGTTCACTGAGGATTTACGTTCCACACTAGCTGTATAATAATAAATGTATACATCGGATATGGCTGGAGATACTTTAAGCACACAGTATGGTAGTTGTGGCATCCACCAACTAAGCCGTACAGCCGTTGGATGAATTTGTTCACTGACGATGTAAATTCCAAAGCAAATCTAGAGTAATCAATATATGTGCGGCCATAGCTGGAGAAATTTGCAATTGGCAGTATGGCTCTTAATACGTCCATCAACAGGTCACTGTGGCCGTTGGATTAACAAGGTCAATGATGATTTAGATACCATAGCCACTCTAGAGAGACATAGGAAACATCCGCTACAGCTAGATACATTAAGAATTGGCATAACATTTCTTAGTGCAGCCAACAGGACAGTGCAGCAGCGGTTGGATTAATCTGTTCACCGATGATACAAAGTCCAAAGAAGTTCTAGGATAATTAATGTATATAGCTTACGTTGCAATAGATATTTACAGTTCCCAGTATGGTTGTTGGTACAGACACCAACTGTGCATTATTACTGTTGGATTAATTTGATCACTGGTGATGCATGTTCCACAGCAGCCTGTAGTAGTAAATGTATGGTACGTGTATGGCTAGAGATATTTACATGTGACAGTACGGTCCACAGTACATCCATCACGACAGCACCGTAGCCTTTGGATTAACCTGCACAGTGGTGATCTAGATTCCATGACTGTTCTAGAATGACAAAAGGTAGATCCGTTATAGCCCGAGGTAATAACAATTGACAGAACACTACAGAGATCAGCCATTATCACGTTAATGCTGCCGTTGTATTGATCTGCTCACTGACGACCTATGTTCCACAGAAGCTGTAGAATTTTCTGCGTATACAACAGTTATAGCTAGAGATATTTGCAATTCCCAGTTCGGTAGTTGGTACATCCACCAATACAGCACCTTAGAAATTGGATTAGTATGAACAGTGATGATTTAGGTTTTAGTGTATACCTAGAATAACGATGGACATTCCCATTACCGCTCGAGACATTAACAATTGAAGAAACAGAACTGAGTACAGCCATCATCGCAGTACTTTAGCCGTTTTAATAATTTGCTATTGATAATTTAAGTTTAACAACAATTCTTGAATAATCAATGCATTTTACGCGTGTGGCTACAGGTGTTTATAATAGACGGTACGGCACTTGGTACATCTGTCAGCAGAGCACTGTAGGCGTTGAATTGTCCTCTTGAATAATGATGTGTATCCTATAGCAATAATATATTGACAAATGCGGATCAGTTATAGCCCGAGGTATTAACAATCGACACAACAGTACTGAGTACAGCCACCATTAGAGTACTATAGCCGTAGGATTAATCAGTTCACTGAAGATACGTATTCCACAGCGGTTCCAGAATAATCAATCTATAGGTCAGTTATGTGTAGAGGTTTTAACAATTACAAGTACGGCAGTTGGTACATCCACCAATAGGGCACAGTAGCCGTTGCATCAGCACGTTCAATGATGATTTAAATTCTATATCAATCCTAGATTGAAAAAAAAAACAAATCCCTTATAGCTCGAGATATTAACAATTGACGAAGGACGGCTGAGTAAAGCCACCATCACAGTACCTTAGACGTTGGATACATTTATCCACTGATAATTTAATTCTAGAAAAAGCTCCAGAGTGATAAATACATAGAACTGTTATGGGCAGAGAAATTTACATATGACAGTTCGGTAGTTAGTATATCCATCACAGGGCACTGTAGCAGTTGGATTAGCCTGTGCAATGATGACTTAGATTCTGTAGCAATTCTATAATAGCAAAAGACGGATCCGTTAATGCTCGAGAAATTAACAATTGACATATCACAACTGAGTACAGCCATCATCGCTGTACTGCAACCGTGGAATTAACTCCTTCACTGATGATTTAAGCTCCGCATTAGTACTAGAATGATCTATGTATGCATCAGTTACCACTACTGATATGTACAATTCCCAGTACGGTATGTGGAGAGTCTACCAATAGAGCGCGGCAGCCGCTGGCATAATCTGTTCTGTGAAGATTTAGATACCAGAGTGCTTCTATTATTACAATGAACTGTTCTGTTATATCTGGAGAGATTAACAATTGACGAAACAGTACTGAGTACCGCTATCACAACATTACTGTTGCTGTCGGACTAATTTGTTCAGTGAACACTTAAATTCCACAGTGGTAAAAGAATAATCAATGTATATAACTGTTATGTCTAGAGATATTTGCAATTCCCAGCACTGTAGTTAGTGCATCCAACAACAGGTCACTCCAGAAGTAGGATTAACCTCACCAGTGATGATATATGTACGTATGTAGTTCTAGAATAAACAATGTATACATTATTTATGACTAGAGACGCTTACAACTCCCTGTACGGAAGTTGTTACATCTACAAGTAGAGCACTGTAGCCGTTGGATTTAGCTCTTCAGTGATAATTTAATTTCTATTGCAATTCTAGGGTGACAAATGGCTGACACATTATGCCTCGAATTGTTATCATCTTACGGAACAGAGCTGAGTACGGCCATGATCACAGTGCTTCAACCGTTGTCCTAACTTAATCACTGGTGATTTAAGTTTAACCACAATTCTAGAGTAATCAATGTATGGTACGGTTATGGCTACAGACATTTAGAATTGAGAGTACGCACTTGGTACATCCGTCAATACAGCACCGTAGGAGTAGAAAAAACCTGTTCAATGATGACGTAGTTCGGATTGCAAGTATACAACGGCAAAAGGCAGACCCGTTACAGCTCGAGGTAATGGCAATTGTCATAACGCCACTGAGTACTACCACCATAACAGCACAGCAGCCGTTGTGTTACTCCGTTCTCTGATGATATGAATGCTACTGCGATTCTAGAATTGCAAAGGAAGGACCTATTGATGCTCGAGATATTAACGTTTGACGAAAGAGTACTCAGTACTGCCATGATTACGTTACGTTAGCCGTTGGACTAATTCGCTCACTGAAAATTTAATTCTAAAGTCAACTCTAGACAAATCAATGCATAGTACGGTTATGTCTACACATATTAACAGCAGACGGTACGGTATTTAGTACATTCATCAACGGAGCACTGCAGTCGTTGGATTAGTCTGTTCACTTGTTAATTATATTGCTCTGTAGTTCTAGAATGATCAACATATACTTCTGTTGTGGATTGTGGCATTTACAATTCCCAGATCGATAGATGGTACACCCATCAACGCAGCACTGCATTCGTTGGATTAATCTGTTCAGTGATGATTTAAATTCCACTGTGGTCCTAGAATAGCCAGTGTATTCGCCAGTTATGTCTAGAGGCATTAACATTTCCCAGTATGGTAGTTGGTACATTCAACAACAGCGAAACATAGCCATGGGATTAATATGTTCAATCATGAATTATATCCTATTGCATTTCTGGAATTCTAGAAAGCCCGACCCATCATCGCTCGAGATATTAACAATTCACGAAACAGGACTGAGTATAGCCATCATGACGGTTGTCTATACGTTGTACCTATTTGTCCATTTACAATGAAAGTTTAGCAACTATTCTAGATTAATCAATGCACATTACGTTCATGGCTAGAGATATTTACATCCATCAGCACGCTTCTTAATACAACTATCCACATGGCACTGTAGCCGCTAATTAATCAGTTCAGTAATAGCAGAATAAAAGGCAAGTCTAGGGGACTCAATGTATAGTACGGTTATGGATGGGGATATGTACAATTGACAGTAGGGTGCTCAGTACATCAAAAAAAGACACAGCACTGTAGCCGGTGGGTTAGCAAGCTCTATGATGATTTAGGTTCTACAGCAACCCTGATATGACAAATGGCAGATCCGTTAAAGCTCGAAATAATAGCAATTGCCATTACAGTACCGAGTACTGCCACCATCAATGTACTGAAGCCGGCGTATTAATAAATTCACTGATGATTCACATTCCACAGTTGTTCCACAATAATTAACGTATACATCATATGTGGCTAGATACATTTAAAGCACACAGTACGGCAGTTGATGCATCCACCAATTGAGTCCTGTAGCCGTTAGATAAATATGCTCACTGATGATGTAAGTTCCAAGGTAAGCCTCTAGTAACCAATGTATTTTACGGTCATGGCAAGAGATAATTGCGGTTGACAGTCCTGTTCGTAGTATTTCCACCACCACGGCAGTGTAGCGGTTGAATTAACTAGTTCATTGCTGGCTTAGGTTTTTTAGCAATTCTCGAAAGACAAAAGACGTATCCATAATAGCTCGAGATATTAACAATTGTCATAAAATTACCATGCTCACTGGTGACGTACCTACAGAAGCAATTCTAGAACAATCACCGTACGGAACTGTTGTGTCTAGAGATATTTACATTTGACTGTATGGAACGTAGTACATAAGTCAACAGCGCACAGTAGCTGTTGCGTTAACATTTTCGCTGGTTACTCATATTATATAGCAACTTTAGAATGACGAACTACAGATCCTTTGTATCGCCTGGCATTAACAAGTAGCATAGCAGAACTGAGTACTGCCGTCGCCACAGTAACGTAGGCGTTGGATTAATTGTTTCACAAATAAATTAAATTCTACAGCAGTTCTTGAGTAATCTAAGAGTATTACGGGTACATATAGATATACGTACAATTGACCGCGCATCATATAGAACATCCACCAGCGGAGAAATGTTGCCGCAGAAATGGTCTGTTCACTTATGATGTAAATAGCCTAACAATTTTGGAATGACAATGTACAAATCCATTACCCATCGAGATATTAACAACTAGCAACACATTATTGAGTACAGACGTCGTAACAGTACTGAATCCGTTGAAGTCCTTTGTTCACTGATTACGTTAGTCCCAATGAAATTTCCGATGTGTGAACGTATATTAATGTTATGGCGGGGACGTCCACAACTGGCACTACCGCACTTGACACATAAACCAAGAAGGCACTGTAGCCGTTGGTTTCACATTTACAGTGAAAGTTTAGATTCCGTAGCAATTATAGAATGACCTAAGATGTATACATTATGATTTTGGAGATTTGCAATTGTCAACACACTACACAGTACAGCCAAAAGAGGGTAACATATCAGATGGATATAATAAGGTAACATATCAGAATAACCAATGTATAGTACGGTCATGGCTAGAGCAATCTACAATTTACTTCACGGTACTCAGTACACCCAATAGGAAAGCACTGTAGCCATTTGATTAACCACTTGAATCATGATATACATGCTGTAGGGTTTCTAGAATGACAAATTATCCATTATATCGCCAGTACTTAATATTTGACATTACCGGCATTCCTACAGCCATCATCACACTAACATGATAGCTGGAACAATTCGTTCACCGTTGTTTCAATTTCCACAGCAATTCCAGAATAATCAATGTATATGGTAGGTAAGTCTAGAGATATGTACAATTAACAGTGCGGTACCTATTATATCCACCAACAGAGCACATTTGCCGTTGGATTAATTTGTTCACTGAAGGTATAAGTTGTACAACAATTCTAGAATGCAAAAAGAAAGATCCATTGTCTCCCGGGATATAAACAATTGATAACGCAATACTGAGTTGAACCACCATCTCAGGACAATAGCAGTTTTGTCAATAAGTCCACTGGTGATGTTAATTTCAAAGCAACTCTGGAATAATCGATATACGTTACGGGTATGTCTAGAGACACTTACAATTGACAGCGCGGTACGTAGCACATACACCAATACGTCACTATAGCTGCAGCACTAATTTGTTAATTGGTAATACATGTCCAACTGCAATTCTAGGATGACAAAGGAGTGATGAGTTAGAGCTCGAGACATTACAAAATGATAACACAGTACTGAATACAGCCATCTTCGCCGTACTCGAGCTGTTGGTATAATTAGTTCATAGAAGACTTAAGTTCCGCAGGCATTCTGGAATGATCAATGTGTTGTACGCTTATTGCTAGAGATATTTCCAGTTGACAGTACCTTAATTAGTGCATATCCCAACAGAGGACTGTGGCAGTTGGTTATATGTGTTCACTGA
>NW_016908637.1:1038109-1048923 GCF_001483705.2 Eufriesea mexicana | reverse complement strand
GGCATTCCTACAGCCATCATCACACTAACATGATAGCTGGAACAATTCGTTCACCGTTGTTTCAATTTCCACAGCAATTCCAGAATAATCAATGTATATGGTAGGTAAGTCTAGAGATATGTACAATTAACAGTGCGGTACCTATTATATCCACCAACAGAGCACATTTGCCGTTGGATTAATTTGTTCACTGAAGGTATAAGTTGTACAACAATTCTAGAATGCAAAAAGAAAGATCCATTGTCTCCCGGGATATAAACAATTGATAACGCAATACTGAGTTGAACCACCATCTCAGGACAATAGCAGTTTTGTCAATAAGTCCACTGGTGATGTTAATTTCAAAGCAACTCTGGAATAATCGATATACGTTACGGGTATGTCTAGAGACACTTACAATTGACAGCGCGGTACGTAGCACATACACCAATACGTCACTATAGCTGCAGCACTAATTTGTTAATTGGTAATACATGTCCAACTGCAATTCTAGGATGACAAAGGAGTGATGAGTTAGAGCTCGAGACATTACAAAATGATAACACAGTACTGAATACAGCCATCTTCGCCGTACTCGAGCTGTTGGTATAATTAGTTCATAGAAGACTTAAGTTCCGCAGGCATTCTGGAATGATCAATGTGTTGTACGCTTATTGCTAGAGATATTTCCAGTTGACAGTACCTTAATTAGTGCATATCCCAACAGAGGACTGTGGCAGTTGGTTATATGTGTTCACTGACGGTATATGTCCTACAGCAATTCTAGAATGGGAAAAAACATATCCATTATCCCTCTACATGTAAATAATTGACAACACCGTCCTGCGTACAGCCATATTCACAGTTACGATGGCATTGGAATAGTATGTGCAATGCTGACACAAATTGCAATGTAATTATAGGGTTATGAACGTTTATTACGGTTACGGCTAAAGAGATAATTAATGAAGGGTACGTTATTTAGGACATTATCCAGCAGAGTACTTCAGCCGTTGGATGAATCGGTTCAAAGGTGATTTAGATTCTATAGCAATTCTGGAATATCAGTGGACTTAACCATCATCGACGGAGATATTTACTGTTCTCAACAAGGTACTTAGTGCATCCATCATCTCATTACTGTAGGCGTTGGAACAAATTACTCATTGACGACATCATTTCCACAGCCGGTCTAGAATAATCAATGCATAGTACGGTTATGTCTAGGGACATTGCACAACCGAGAGTACGGAATACAGCACATACACCCAAACAGCTCTGTAGCCGATAGATTATTCAGTTCAGTTATGATACTTATTTCTACAATGACTAATTGCATATCCTTCATATACCCATTCATGACGAATAGACATCCCTGGACAGAGTAATGCCATCGTCACATTAAGGTAGGCGTTGGAATATTCTGTCCACCGACGATGTAAGTTCCACAGCAATTGTAGAATATTCACTGTTCAGCACGGTTATGGCTAGAGATATTTACAACTGAGTGTATGGTACGTATCACATACACCAACGGCGCACTGTAGCATTTGAGTTAATCTGTTCAATAATGATTTAGATTTATAGCAATTATAGAGTGACAAACGACAGGTCCATCAGCCCTGTAGTTATAAGCAAGTTACATAGCAGGACCGATTAAAGCCTTCACCACTGTAACGTAGTCGTTGGATTTATTTTATCTTTGACGACTTAAATTCTGCAGCAAATCCAGAACAGTCCGTGTATTGTACGGATGCGGTTAGAGATACTAAAATTGATAGTACAGTACTTAAGGCATACCTCAGAGGATCATTGTAGCCTTTCTTGTTAATCTGATCAAAGGATGATTTCGATTACATAGCAGTTCTAGGATGACAAAAGACTCATACGTTATTGCAGGAGATATTAGCAATTGACATAACAGTACGGTGTACAACAATAATAAGAGTACTGCAGTTGTGGTTTAAATTCTGCAGTAGTTCTATAATAATCGATGTGTGCTTCAGTCGTGGCTGGAGATATATACAATTCCCAGTACTGTAGTTGGTACATCCGCCATTAATTCACAGTAGCCGATGGATTAACCTGGCCAGTGACTATGTAACTATATTCCAATTCTAGAATGACAAAGGTCTGAAGAACTGTAAGAATGTATACACAAATAGTGCCTGGAGTACGTGCGGAAGGATGAGTGGCCATGCGCAAGGCTCGTGTGAACGGGATGCTTATGTCAGTATCGGTTACGAGTGAAGGGAATTAGGGATAAGTCTAAATGCCTCGAGTACGTGACCCACCTAGAGTTTGGCTACGAAGAATGCGTGGGTAATCATGATTGGGAAAGAGAGCATGGGAATAAATGAGGACAGAATGAGTGATTTAAATAGCAGTTAAAAAGCAGTTACTTCAGGAGAGAGTCGTTAAAGATTGTCTAAAGAGTTTTACGTTAGTGAATATTCGTCCAGGTCTGTCTGTTGCGTTATTGGGTTAGTGAACCCACTTAGAACCCCAGAAGTGGGATTATTCGTTCTCTTAGAATCCCAGATGTGGGATTGAACTTTGTCTTCACATTATAGCTCGAGATATTAGCATTTGACATAACTGTACTTGGTACAGCCATTATGTCTATCCTGAAGCCGCTGGATTAATCTGTTACGGGAAGAACTACATTCCACAGCCGCTCTAGCATCATAAATGTATACATTAGTTATGGGCAGAGATATTTACATATTCCAGTACGTAAGTTGGTACATTCACCAGTGTGTCACTGTAGCCATTGGATTAATATGTTCAGTGATGATTTGCATAACATTGCAATAATAGAATGACGAGCGTCTGACAAATTATCGCTCGAGATATCGACAATTTACGAAGCAGCACTCTGTAAAGCCGTCGCCGCTACAATTTACCCGTTGAACTGATTTGTTCTCAGATAATTTAATTTTAACAGCGACTCTAGAATAGTCAATGCGTAGTAAGGCCATGGCTAGAGATGTTTACAATTGACAACACGGTACTCTGTACATCCACCAATAGAGCAATGCGGCCGTTGAGTAAGTCTGTTAAATGATAACTTATATTCCACAGCACATCTAGAATTATCCATGTATATGACAATTATGGATGGAGATGCTTACAACTCCAGGAAATGTAGGAGTGCATCCACCAACAGAACACTGCAGCCGTAGGATGAATCCGTTCAGTCATGATTTAAGTTCCCCAGGTGTTCTAGAAGGATCAATGTATACATCAGACATTTTTATACAGATGTTTACAACTCCCAGGGCAGTATTAGGTGCATTCA
This sequence comes from Eufriesea mexicana, assembly GCF_001483705.2. NCBI lineage: Eukaryota > Metazoa > Arthropoda > Insecta > Hymenoptera > Apidae > Eufriesea > Eufriesea mexicana. The sequence goes on along the minus strand of NW_016908637.1, from coordinate 1,045,643 downwards.
TCAACAGAGAACTGTAGGAGTTGGAAATATTTGTGCAATGATGATGTATATCCTTTAGCAATTCTAGAACGACAAGAGACGTATCAGTCATAACTCGAGGCATTAACAATTGGAGCAAATGCCCAGAGTGCAGTATTCATCACAGTACTGCAGCCGTTGGAATAATCGTTTCACTGACGATATAAATTCCACAGCAGCTCTAGATTAATCAATGAAGGCATCAGCTGTTTCTGGATATATTAAAATACCCAGTCGCTAGTTGCTATATTCACAAGTAGAGCACTGTAGCCATTGGATGAATCTGTTCAGTGGTGATTTATCTCCTATTGCAATTCAAGAATGACGAAAGATTGACCCATTATCGCCCAAGCCTTTAGCAATTGACGAAACAGTACTCAGTACAGCCAACATCAGAATTCTTTAGCCGTTGGACTAATTTATTCACTCATACCCTACATTTACCAGCAATTCTAGAATAATCAATATGTATATCACTTATGGTTACATATATTTACAGTTGCCAGTACGGTACTTAGTACTTCCACCAACAGAGTACTGTAGCAGCTCGACTTACATTTTCACTGATGACCGGTACCCTATGCCAATTCTAGAGCAACCAACGGATAGGTCATGTATCGGCTGTGACACAGGCAATTGACAACACAGTGCTGAGCGTGGCCATCTGCACAAAACTATAGGCAACATGATAGTCTGTTCTCTGATGAACTAAGATGCACTGCAATTGTAGAATGATCAATGGATAGAGCAACTGCCCCTGGAGACATTGACACATACCAAAACAGAACGGGATACAGCCATGATTACTGGACAGTAGCCATTTGACTAATTCGTTTACTGGCTATTTAAATTCCGCAACAGTTCTAGAGTAATGAATGCATTTAACAGTCATGGCTAGAGATACTTACAATTGGCAGTATGTTGGTTATTACATCCACCAACAGAGCACAGAAGCAATTGGATTAGCCTCTTCAGTCATGAATTAGACTGCGTAGCAGTTCAATAATGATCAACGGATGCATCAATTGTCGCTGTACATACTGACATATGTTAAAAGAGTACGGTGTACAGACATCAGTACCGTAATTTAGACGTTTGGTTAATTTGTTCACTGGTCAATTAAACTAAGCCGCAGTTCTAGAGTGATCAATGTACAGATCGGTTATGGCTCGAGATATTTACAATTGACAGTACGATGCATGGCACACCCACCTACAGAGCACTACAGCCATTGGGTTAATCTGTTCACTCATGATTCAACATCTACAGCAAATCTAGAAATATCAGCGAAAATGTCAGACACCTTTAATGGCTTTGACATATGACAATACATTTCTGCGTGTAGCTGTTCACACCATATCAGAGCAGCTGTATTAACGTGCTCGTTGATCACCCAATTTGTTCATAAATTGTAGGATAATCGGAGGAGAGAGCGACTGTCGCTCGAGAAATTGACATTTGTCAAAAGAGCACTGAGTACAGTCATGATAACCTTACAGAAGCCACTTGTTTAATAAGTTCAATAATGGTTAATATTCCACGTCAGCCCCAGAATAAGCATTGTATATATCGGTTATGTCTAGAGATGTTGACAACTGGTAGTACGATACATGGCGCATCCACCTACCTTGCGCTGTAGCCTTCGGATTAATCTGTTCACTGGCGATTTATCCTCTATAGTAATTCTAGAATGACCACCAACGTATAGATCAGATATCATTTGTGACATTCAAAAATGACTACACAGTACCGAGCGTCGCCGTCTACCCAATGTTATCGCCATTTAATTAATCGGCTCGCTGTTCATCTATGTTAATCAGCAATTGTAGAAAAATCAACGGAGAGAACAACTTTCGTTTGGACATTGCCATATGTCAAAACTAAACTGAGAGGTGTACTACATCATCACAGTACTGTAACCAATTGGTTAGCATGCTCGCTGATTACCCATAATCCGCATAAGCTACGGAAAGAGAAATGTATAGGTCAATTATGGCTAGAGATATTTCCTGCTGGCGGTATGGTGCTTGGTACATCAACCAACACAGAACTGTAGCCGTTGGAATTACCTGCTCACTGATGGCTTAAGCGGTATAGCAAACCAAGAATAATCAATGGATAGATCATACATCTGTAGTGATGTTGACATTTGAAAATACCGTTCCTCGTGCAGCCATCTACACAATAGTACAGCAATTTTATTAATCTGACCGCTGCAGACCTACATTCTTCAGCAATTGTAGAATAATCAAAGGAAATAGCCATTGCCGCTGGAGACATTGCCATATGTCAATGGAGGGGAGGGTATGTTCATCAAAGAGCACAGAAACAGTATACATATTCTGGTCACTAATGATTAAAATTATGTAGCTCTTCCAGAACGACAAGAAGCAGATCAATTGCTGCTCTAGACGTTAACCGTCGACAACACAGTACTGAAAACATCCATTATCAGGGTGCTGCTTTCGTTGGATTAATGCGCACACTGGTGATTTAATTCCACAGTAGTTCTAGGATAATGAATGCAGAGTACTGTTATGGCTTGAGACACTAGCTATTGACAGTACGCTACCTTGTACATGTAGTACCAGATCACTGTAGACGTTGGATTGACCCGTTTGCGGATGATCTATATTCTACGTCAATTCTACAATGAGGAGAGACAAATCCATTGCCCTCGAGATATTAGCATTCGAGGACACAGTACTGAGTGCAGCCATAGCCACAGTACTGTGGAAGATGGAATAACTTGTTTTTCGATAATCTAAATTCAACAATCATTTCAGAAATATCAATGCTCGGTATGGTTATGGCTAAAGATATTTAAAATTTACAGTACGGTGCGCAGTATACCCTATAGAAGAGCACTGCAGCCGTTGGATTAACATCTACGATGACTTAGATTCAGTAGCACTTCTAGAGTGACAAATTGAATCGACATGAATTAACAATTGACTTAGCAGGAGAGAGTGCAGCCATCGTCACAGTATTGCAAAAGTTGGATTAATTTGCTCACTCATGATTTAAATTCCATAGCAACTGTAGAATGACTAATCCTTAGTACGAGTGTGCCTAGAGGTATTTACATTTGTCAGTAAAGTACATAGTATAGTCACCAACAGATCACTGCTGCCGAAGTGTTAATCCGTTCACTGAAGGTTTGTATTGTACAGCAGTTTCGAAGTGGAAAAGGAGATATCCTTCGTCTCTCGAGATGTTAGCAATTGCCAACAGAGTAGGGAGTGCAGCCGCCATCACAGTAATGTAGCCGCTGGACCACTTTGTAGACTGGCGGCATCAATTTCGAAGCAATTTTGGAGTAATCAATGCATGGTACGGTCGTGGTTCGAGATATTTCCAGTTGGCAGTACTGTACTTAGGACATACACGAAAAAAGCTATGTTGTGTTTGGATTAATCTGACCAATGATAATTTAGATTCTACAGCAATCCTGTAATCGCGAAAGACATTACCATTATCTCTCGAAATATTAAATATTAACAACAGAGTACTGATTCTAGCCGTCATTACATTACTGCTGGTTTGGGAAAAATTTGTTCATTGATGACTCTAAGTCAGAAGCAATTCTAGAATAATCAATGTATATGACGGCTAGGGCTATAGTTACGTACAACTAAAAGTGAAGGACTTAGTAATTCCACAAGCATAGCACTTGTGTCACTGGTGTAATCTGTCCACTGACGACATAAATTCACTAGCAATTCTAAAATGACTGAATAGGGTCCCATTTACTCTGTCGCCACTAACAATTGGCATAGCAGGGCTGGGTTCGGCAATAATCACAGTAACGTATGGATTGGACTGCTTTGTACACTTATGATATTCACTGCAAACCAATTCTATGGTAATCAATGTATAGTGCGGTCATGTCTAGTGACATTTTCAATGGACACCACGATAATATGTAAATTCACCAAGCGAACATTGTAGCCATGGATTAACAAGTTCAAGGGTGATTTAGGTTCTGCAGCAATTGTATAATGACAAAATACGTGTCCATTACGTCACCAGGCATTAGAAATATGATAGCAGAACTGAGTATAGCCACCATCACATCACAGCACACGTTTGATTTATCTCTTCAGACGTGAATTGACTTCTACATCAATTGCAGTGAAATCAACGTATAGTTCTGTTATTGCTAGAGATATTTACAGCTCACGGTGCGTTACTTAGTGCATCCAGCAACGGGGCGCTGTTGCTGCCGGAGTAATCTGTTCACTGATGATTCAAATTCCCTAGCAATTCTAGATTGACACAATACAGATAAACTATCGGTGTAGTAATTAACAATTGACGTAGCAGAACTGAGAGGAGCAATCGTCACAGTACTTTAGCCGTTGGGATGATTTATTCACTGATAACGCAAGTTTCACGAATATTCTATGACGACCAACGCATAGTACGCTTATTGCTAGAGACGTTTCAAGTTGACTCTACGGTTCATAGCACATCTGTCTGAAGAGCACTGTAGCAGCTGGATAGCTCCGTCCAATGATGATTCAGGTTATATGGCTATCCTAGTATGACGAAGGGCTTCTCCGTTGTAGCTCGAGATATTTACTACTGACTAATGAGTACTATGAACATCCACCGTCACAGTACTGCAGCTGCTGCATTGATCTGATCTGTGGTCTTTTAAATTCCACAGTAGGTCTAGCATAACCAATGTACTCATCAGGTATGTATAGAGACATTCACAATTTGCAGTACGGTAGGAAGTGCATCCATCAATCCCATCGGGGTAGTTTCAATTGACAGTGCGAAAGTTGGTCAGTCCATCAGTTGATTGCAGTAGTCGTTGGAATGACCTGTTCAATGATGATTTTTATCCTATAGCCATTTTAGAGAGACAAAAGACGGATCCGTTGCAGCTCGAGAAAAGAACAATTGTCATAACTGTACTGTGTGCAGCAATCGGCACGGTGCTGCAGCCATTGGATTAATCTTTACACTGATGATTTTCAGCCCACATTAGCTCTAGAATAATCAATGTGTACTACCGTTATGGTTAGAGATATTTAAATTTGGCAGATCGGTACTTAGTACCACCATCAAGGAAGCACTGTGACCATTGAACTGACCTGTTCAATGATGATGTAGATTCTATAGCAATTCAAAAATGGCAAAAGGTAGGTTAGTTGTATCGCGGGATATAAACAATTGTCATAAGAGGACTGAGTACAGCCATCATCACAGTACTGCAGAGGCTGTAGTAATTTGTTCATTGACAGCTTATATTCCAAAGTTGCTCCAGAATAGCCATTGTGCTCATCAGTTGAGGCGAGAGATATTTGTAATTTACCGTCAGATACTTAGAACATCAATCCACAGAGATGTGCAGACCTCGGATTGACCTATTCAATTGTGATTTAGATACTATAGCAACTCTAGAAAGTTTAAAGGGATATCCCTTATACCTCGAGTCGTATCCTATTGACGCAAATGCACCGAGTACAGCCGTCACCACAGTACAACAACCGCTGTATTTATCTGTCAGTGCTTACCTTTATTCCACAGTGGATTCAAAATAATCAATTTATGCGTCAGTTACGGCTTGAGATAGTTACAATTCCCAGTACGGTGGATGGTACACCCACCAATAGACGACTCTAGCCGTTGGATTGCTCTGCTCATTGATGATTTAGGTTCTATTGCGATTCCAGGATGACAACGGATGGACATATTACCGCAGGATGTATTAACAGCTGACGAAAGAGTACTGAGCCCAGCCATCATCACATTACTGCTGCCGTTGTATTAATCTGTTTATTAATGACATAATTTCCACCGTAGATCTAGAATAGTCTATACATGTATGAGTTGTGTCTACTGACATTCACACTTCCCAGTGCAGTAGTTGGTACATACACCGATGCAGTACTGTAGTCGGTGGATTAATATGACCAGTGAAGGTTCAAATTCCAAAGCAGGTTTAGGGTGGTCGATGTATGGTACGGTTATGGCTAGGGTTACTTACAATTGCAAGTACGCTTCATTGTTCATCTCTCAACAGATCACAATAGCCGTTGGATTAACCTGCTCAGTGATGACATATAACCTACAGCAATTCCAGAATGTCAAAGGAGAGGTCCGCCATAGTTACGGAAAATATCAATTGACATAACAGTACTGAAATGAGCTATCGTCATAGTACGGTAGCCGCCCGACTCATCTGCTCACAGACGATTTAAGTTCCACAGCATCTCTAGAATAATCTTTGTTTACATCATTCATGTCTAGAGACATTTGCAATTCCTAGCACGGAAGGTGGTACATCAACTAATACGGCATTGTGGCATTTGGAATAATCTGTCCAGTGATGATCTGAGTTCAACAGTCATCCTGGAATAATCAATGTATGCAGCAGATACGGCTGGGGATATTAAAAATTCACAGTACAGTAGTAGGTATATCCACAAGTAGAGCACGGTCGCCGTTGGATTAATCAGTTCAGTGATGATTTAGGTACCAAGGCTAGTCTAGGCCAGTTACTGCATAGTACGGTTCTGGCTAGGAATATTTACTATTGACGGTAGGGCTGTTCGTACAAGCATCAGGAGGGCATTGAAACCGTTGGGTAGATCTGTACAATGGCGATTTAAAATCCCCAGCAGTTCTAAAATACTCAATGTGCACTTCAGTTATGTATACAGATGTTCACAATTCAGAGTACGGTCATTGGTACGTCCAAAAATATAGAACTGCAGCAGTTGGTTTAATCTGTCCATCGATGATTTAAATACAATTGAATTTCTAGAATTTCAAATGAGTGGCCCATTATCGCTTGAGATATTGACAACTGACGGAACGGTAATGAGTGCAGCCATCATCACACTGCGTTAGCCTCTGGATTAATTTGTTCACTGACGACGATAATTCCAAGCTCAATCGAAGGTAATCAATGTATAGTACGTCTATGGCTAGAGATATTTACAATCCCTGGTATCGCAGCTTGTACATCCACCAGCAGAGCGCTGTTGCAGTTAAATTAATCTATTCAGTGAATAAATAAATTCCATTTCAATACTAGAATCACAACCGACAGGCCCATCATCGTTCGAAAAGTTAAAGAATGACGAAGCAGTAGTCAGTACAGCTATCGTCACAGTACTTCAGCAGTTGGACTAATTTGTACACTGATAGCTTAACATTAACAGCAATTCAACAATAAGCAATACAAGTTACCGTTATAGCTGGAGATATTTAAAATTGGCAGTACGGCACTTTGTTCATCCATCAACGTTGCCCTGTAGCCGTTGAATCAAACGGATCAATAATGATGTTAATCCTATAGCAATTCCGAAATGAGAAAAGAGAGGATCATTATAGCTCGAGACTTTAAAAATTGACATAACGTGATTGAGTATAGCCATTTCCACAATACGCTAACCGTTCGATTACTTTTTTCGCTGGTAACTTCATTTCAACGGCAACTCCAGAATAATCAATGCATAGTACGGTTATGGATAGGGACATTTGCGTTTAACAGTAC